>NW_027308753.1:0-72383 GCF_047496885.1 Scyliorhinus torazame
TGTTCTAACCATGTCTCCGTAATGCCCACAACATCGTAGTCCCAGGTACCAATCCACGCTCCAAGTTCACCTACATTATTCCGGATGCTCCTTGCATTGAAGTAGACACACTTCAACCCACCTTTCTGTCTGCCGGTACATTCCTGCGACCTTGATACCCTCCTCAGTCCCTCACTACTCTCAACACTGGCTTCTGGACTACAGCTCGTTTTCCCAGCCCCCTGACAAATTAGTTTCCCCCCCCACCCCCGAAGAGCCGTAGCAAATTTTCCACCCAGAATATTGGTGCCCCTCTGGTTCAGGTGCAAACTGTCTTGTCTGTACAGGTCCCACCTTCCCCAGAATGTGCTCCAATTATCCACGTAACTGAAACCCTCCCTCCTACACCATCCCCGCAGCCACATGTCTATCTGCACTCGCTCCCTGTTCCTCAACTCGCTAGCACGTGGCACCAGCAACAAATCAGAGATGACATGGTTTGTCCTGGCTCTCAGCTTCCATCCTAGCTCCCTAAATTCCTGTTTTAAATCACCGTCTCTTCTCTTACCTATGTCGTTGGTACCGATGTGTACCACGACTTGTACTGTTCCCCCTCCCCCTTTAGGATTCTGAAAACACGGTGCTAGACGTCACGGATCCTGGCACCCAGGAGGCAACATACCATCCGTGAGTCTCTTTCGCTGCCACAGAACCGTCTATCTGTCCCTCTAACTATCGAGATCCCAATAACTATTGCTCTCCTGCTCTCCCTCCTTCCCTTCTGACCCACAGGGACGGACTCAGTGCTGGAGATCTGTTCACCGTGGCTTACCATTGGTAAGTCCCCCCCCCCCCCCCCCCCCCCCCCCACCCCCACCAGTACCCAAAGCGGTATACTTGTTACTGAGGGGAACGCCCACAGGGGATCCCTGTACTGACTGCTTCCTCCCAGCCCCTCTCACCGTCACCCAAGGTTTTATCAAGTCACTCATCAGTTCAAGAAGGCAACAGATATGATGGACAATAAATGTACTCAATTGCACGCGATACCAAGTTGGGTGGGAGGGTGAACTGTGACGAGAATGCAGGGATCCTGCAGCATGATCTGGACAGGTTGGGCGAGTGGGCAAACCAATGGCAGATGCAGTATAATTTGGATACGTGTGAGGTTATTCACTTTGGAAGCAAAAACAGGAAGGCACCTTAGTACCTGAATGATTGTAAATTGGGAGAGGGGAGTGTGCAGCGGGACCTGGGTGTCCTTGTGCACCAGTCACTGAAGGTAAGCTGCAGGTACAGCAGGCGGTAAAGAAGGCTAATGGTACGTTGGCCTTCATTGCGAGAGGTTTCGAGTATAGAAGCAGGGATGTGTTGCTGCAATTATACAGGGCCTTGGTGAGGCCACACCTGGAGTACTGTGGGCAGTTTTGGTCTCCTTCTCTGAGGAAGGATGTTCTTGCTCTCGAGGGAGAGCAGCGAAGGTTTACCAGACTGATTCCAGGGATGGCGGGACTGACGTATGAGGAGAGATTGACTCGGTTGGGATTGTTCTCGCTGGAGTTCAGAAGAATGAGGGGATCTCATAGAGATTATAAAATTCTAACAGGACTGGACAGGGTCGATGCAGGAAGGATGTTCCCGATGGTGAGTGTGTCCAGAACCAGGGGTCACAGTCTGAGGATTCAGGGTAAACCATTTGGGACAGAGATAAGGAGACATTTCTTCACACAAAGAGTGGTGAGCCTGTGGAATTCATTACCACAGGAAGTAATTGATGCTAAAACTTTGAATATATTCAAGAGGCGGCTGGATACAGCCCTTGGGGAGAATGGGATCAAAGGCTATGGGGAGAAAGCAGGATTAGGCTATTGAGTTGGATGATCAGCCATGATGGTGATGAATGGTGGAGCAGGCTCGAAGGGCCAAAAGGCCGCCTCCTGCTCCTACTATGTATCTATGTACCTTCCACAAACACCCACACTCAATGAATTTCAAAATGCCTCCTGAATCGGGTGGCATTCTCACGATGAGGAACCCTGGGTTCAATCCCGGGTCACTGCGTGTGGAGTTTGTACATTCGTCCCGTGTCTGCGTGGGTCTCTACCCTACAACCCAAACATGTGCATGGTGGGTGAATTGGCCACGCCAATTTGCCCCTTAATTTTTTTAAAAATTGCCGAGTCCAAATTCTTAAATTCCTCCTGCACAAATTCCTTTTGAACAAAATGAAGTGACTCACAGCTTCCTCGGACTGTGCTGACTTGTTTGAGATTTACTGTTTTGATGATATACTGAGCCCGAAACCGCTTCAAATAGGAAGTGATGATTCCAAGGGCTTCATGGATCATAGAATTTACAGTGCAGAAGGAGGCCATTCGGCCCATCGAGTCTGTAGCGAGTCTGCATCGAGGGGCTGGTTTAGCACACTGGGCTAAATCGCTGGCTTTGAAAGCAGACCAAGGCAGGCCAGCAGCACGGTTCGATTCCCGTACCAGCCTCCCCGAACAGGCGCCGGAATGTGGCGACTAGGGGCTTTTCACAGTAACTTCATTTGAAGCCCACTTATGACAATAAGCGATTTTCATTTCATTTCATTTCACCGGCTCTTGGAAAGAGCTCCCTACCCAAGGTCCACACCTCCACCCTATCCCCCAAACCCAGCAACCTCACCCAACACTAAGGGCAATTTTGGACACGAAGGGCAATTTAGCATGGCCAATCCACCTAACCTGCACATCTTTGGACTGTGGGAGGAAACCGGAGCACCCGGAGGAAACCCACGCAGACACGGGGAGGACGTGCAGACTCCGCACAGACAGTGACCCAAGCCGGGAATCGAACCTGGGACCCCGGAGCTGTGAAGCAATTGTGCTAACCACAATGCTACCGTGCTGCCTAATCAATGGAAAGGGAGATGGTGAAATCTCAGCAACAAGGAGAAATGTCAATGTTAACATTTGTTCCAAATTATTAGTCTGAAGGTAGTCTTTGTCACGATTTGTATTTCTCCCAATTTGGTTTTGTGAATTAGGGTGAGGAATTAAGGGACTTGGGAGTCCAGCAGGTGAGCCAAGTATGAAGAAGCAACTTTCCATCTTGGCCATTCACAAAGCAAAGAGAAATGATTCCGGCTTGGGTCACTGTCTGTGCGGAGTCTGCACATCCTCCCCGTGTGTGCGTGGGTTTCCTCCGGGTGCTCCGGTTTCCTCCCACAGTCCAAAGATGCGCAGGGTAGGTGGATTGACCATGCTAAATTGCCCTTACGTGTCCAAAATTGCCCTTGGTGTTGGGTGGGGGTGTTGAGTTTGGTTAGGGTGCTCTTTCCAAGAGCCGGTGCAGACTCAATGGGCTGAATGGCCTCCTTCTGCACTGTAAATTCAATGATAATCTATGATTAATCTAGGACAAAGGTTCGGCACAACATCGTGGGCCGAAGGGCCTGTTCTGTGCTGTATTTTTCTATGTGCAAGATTCTGAATAATGAGGGACATCGGACAGGAGGGTCGGAAGGAGATGTGGCAGAGAGTTTGAGAGGCGATTCAGGCAATGGGAGCTAATTAACTGAAGGCACAAAAGCCAAAGGTGGGTTTGATGGGGACAGGATGTGGGGACATGCACAAGAACCGCTGGTTTGTACAATTGTAGTATAAGTCCATAAGGTATCGGAGCAGAATTAGGCCATTCAGCCCATCGATTCTGCTCCGTCATTCGATCATACAAAGAACAAAGAATAAAGAACAAAGAAATGTACAGCACAGGAACAGGCCCTTCGGCCCTCCAAGCCCGTGCTGCCCGACTAAACTACAATCTTCTACACTTCCTGGGTCCGTATCCTTCTATTCCCATCCTATTCATATATTTGTCAAGATGCCCCTTAAATGTCCCTATCGTCCCTGCTTCCACCACCTCCTCCGGTAGCGAGTTCCAGGCACCCACTACCCTCTGCGTAAAAAAACTTGCCTCGTACATCTACTCCAAACCTTGCCCCTCTCACCTTAAACCTATGCCCCCTAGTAATTGACCCCTCTACACTGGGGAAAAGCCTCTGACTATCCACTCTGTCTATGCCCTCATAATTTTGTATACCTCTATCAGGTCGCCCCTCAACCTCCTTCGTTCCAGTGAGAACAAACCGAGTTTATTCAACCGCTCCTCATAGCTAATGCCCTCCATACCAGGCAACATTCTGGTAAATCTCTTCTGCACCCTCTCTAAAGCCTCCACATCCTTCTGGTAGTGTGGCGACCAGAATTGAACACTATACTCCAAGTGTGGCCTAACTAAGGTTCTATACAGCTGCAACATGACTTGCCAATTCTTATACTCAATGCCCCGGCCAATGAAGGCAAGCATGCCGTATGCCTTCTTGACTACCTTCTCCACCTGTGTTGCCCCTTTCAATGACCTGTGGACCTGTACTCCTAGATCTCTTTGACTTTCAATACTCTTGAGGGTTCTACCATTCACTGTATATTCCCTACCTGCATTAGCCCTTCCAAAATGCATTACCTCACATTTGTCCGGATTAAACTCCATCTGCCATCTCTCCGCCCAAGTCTCCAAACAATCTAAATCCTGCTGTATCCTCTGACAGTCCTCATCGCTATCCGCAATTCCACCAACCTTTGTGTCGTCTGCAAACTTACTAATCAGACCAGTTACATTTTCCTCCAAATCATTTATATATACTACAAAGAGCAAAGGTCCCAGCACTGATCCCTGTGGAACACCACTGGTCACAGCCCTCCAATTAGAAAAGCATCCCTCCATTGCTACTCTCTGCCTTCTATGACCTAGCCAGTTCTTGCACTGAGTGCTGAATTTGGTGCTTTTTGAGTGCGATAGTGAGAGTTTGGTGACCGAGGGAGTGCTGAGTTTGGTGCATTTGAGTGCTATAGTGAGAGTTTGGTGACTGAGGGAGTGCTGAGTTTGGTGCATTTGAGTGTGATAGTGAGAGTTTGGTGACCGAGGGAGTTAGGTGAGGAGGGAGTAAGGTGCTCCTTTCATTTTGTTTCCGACATTTCCGCAAAGAGTGCGAAGAGAGCCAGGAGTTTACAGGAAGTGTAGCTGACTGGGAGCAGAGTCGGAGGGCGGAGATCTAGTTAGTCCACACAGCAGCTATATTCTGTAAGGTAAGAGGGGATGGAGGCTAGGCCAGTTGCATGCTCCTCCTGTAGGATGTGGGTGGTGAGGGATACCACCGGTGTCCCCGCTGACTATACCTGCGGGAAGTGCACCCAACTTCAGCTCCTCAAAGACCGTGTTAGGGAACTGGAGCTGAAGCTGGATGAACTTCGGATCATCCGGGAGGCAGAGGGGGTGATTGAGAAGAGTTACAGGGAGGTAACCACACCCAAGGTACAGGACAAGAATAGCTGGGTTACAGTCAGGGGGAAAAAAACAAACAGGCAGACAGTGCAGGGATCCCTCGTGGCCGTTCCCCTTCAAAACAAGTATACCGTTTTGGATGCTGTTGGGGGGGATGACCTACCGGGGGAAGGCCCTAGCGGTCAGGTCTCTGGCACGGAGTCTGGCTCTGGGGCTCAGAAGGGAAGGGGGGAGAATAGAAAAGCAATAGTTGTAGGAGATTCAATGGTTAGGGGAATAGATAGGAGATTCTGTGGTCGCGAGCGAGACTCCCGGAAGGTATGTTGCCTCCCGGGTGCCAAGGCCAGGGATGTCTCGGATCGTGTCTTCAGGATCCTTAAGGGGGAGGGGGAGCAGCCAGAAGTCGTGGTGCACATTGGTACCAACGACATAGGTAGGAAAAGGGGTGTGGAGGTAATAAACAAGTTTAGGGAGTTAGGCTGGAAGTTGAAAGCCAGGACAGACAGAGTTGTCATCTCTGGTTTGGTGCCACGTGATAGCGAGGCTAGGAATAGGGAGAGAGTGCAGTTGAACACGTGGCTGCAGGAATGGTGTAGGAGGGAGGGCTTCAGGTATTTGGATAATTGGAGCGCATTCTGGGGAAGGTGGGACCTGTACAAGCAGGACGGGTTGCATCTGAACCAGAGGGGCACCAATATCCTGGGAGGGAGGTTTGCTAGTACTCTTCGGGAGGGTTTAAACTAATTTGGCAGGGGAATGGGAACCGGATTTGTAGTCCAGCAACTAAGGTAGCCGATATTCAGGACGCCAAAGCATGTAATGAGGCAGTGGGGAAGGGAACACTCAAAGAATTCAATAAGATTTGTAAGGCAAGACCTACCCCTCACAAATCCGTGCTGACTATCCCTAATCAAGCAGTGTCTTTCCAGATGCTCAGAAATCCTATCCTTCAGTACCCTTTCCATTACTTTGCCTACCACCGAAGTAAGACTAACTGGCCTGTAATTCCCAGGGTTATCCCTCGTTCCTTTTTTGAACAGGGGCACGACATTCGCCACTCTCCAATCCCCTGGTACCACCCCTGTTGACAGTGAGGACGAAAAGATCATTGCCAACGGCTCTGCAATTTCATCTCTTGCTTCCCATAGAATCCTTGGATATATCCCGTCAGGCCCGGGGGACTTGTCTATCCTCAAGTTTTTCAAAATGCCCAACACATCTTCCTTCCTGACAAGTATTTCCTCGAGCTTACCAATCTGTTTCACACTGTCCTCTCCAACAATATCGCCCCTCTCATTTGTAAATACAGAAGAAAAATACTCATTCAAGACCTCTCCTATCTCTTCAGACTCAATACACAATCTCCCGCTACTGTCCTTGATCGGACCTACCCTCGCTCTAGTCATTCTCATATTTCTCACATATGTGTAAAAGGCCTTGGGGTTTTCCTTGATCCTACCCGCCAAAGATTGTTCATGCCCTCTCTTAGCTCTCCTAATCCCTTTCTTCAGTTCCCTCCTGGCTATCTTGTATCCCTCCAATGCCCTGTCTGAACCTTGTTTCCTCAGCCTTACATAAGTCACCTTTTTCCTCTTAACAAGACATCCAACCTCTCTTGTCAACCATGGTTCCCTCACTCGACCATCTCTTCCCTGCCTGACAGGGACATACATATCAAGGACACGTAGCACCTGTTCCTTGAACAAGTTCCACATTTCACTTGTGTCCTTCCCTGCCAGCCTATGTTCCCAACTTATGCACTTCAATTCTTGTCTGACAACATCGTATTTACCCTTCCCCCAATTGTAAACCTTGCCCTGTTGCACGTACCTATCCCTCTCCATTACTAAAGTGAAAGTCACAGAATTGTGGTCACTATCTCCGAAATGCTCCCCCACTAACAAATCTATCACTTGCCCTGGCTCATTACCCAGTACTAAATCCAATATTGCCCCTCCTCTGGTCGGACAATCTACATACTGTGTTAGAAAAGCATCCTGGACACACTGCACAAACACCACCCCATCCAAACTATTTGATCTAAGGAGTTTCCACTCAATATTTGGGAAGTTAAAGTCACCCATGACTACTACCCTGTGACTTCTGCACCTTTCCAAAATCTGTTTCCCAATCTGTTCCTCCACATCTCTGCTACTATTGGGGGGCCTATAGAAAACTCCTAACAAGGTGACTGCTCCTTTCCTATTTCTGACTTCAACCCATACTACCTCAATAGGGTGATACTCCTCGAACTGCCTTTCTGCAGCTGTTATACTATTTCTAATTAATAATGCCACCCCCCCCACCTCTTTTACCACCCTCCCTAATCTTATTGAAACATCTATAACCAGGGACCTCCAACAACCATTTCTGCCCCTCTTCTATCCAAGTTTCCGTGATGGCCACCACATCGTAGTCCCAAGTACCGATCCATGCCTTAAGTTCACCCACCTTATTCCTGATGCTTCTTGCGTTGAAGTATACACACTTCAACCCATCTCCGTGCCTGCAAGTACTCTCCTTTGTCAGTGTTGTCCGGAGCACCCGGAGGAAACCCACGCAGACACGGGGAGGACGTGCAGACTCCGCACAGACAGTGACCCAAGCCGGGAATCGAACCTGGGACCCCGGAGCTGTGAAGCAATTGTGCTAACCACAATGCTACCGTGCTGCCTAATCAATGGAAAGGGAGATGGTGAAATCTCAGCAACAAGGAGAAATGTCAATGTTAACATTTGTTCCAAATTATTAGTCTGAAGGTAGTCTTTGTCACGATTTGTATTTCTCCCAATTTGGTTTTGTGAATTAGGGTGAGGAATTAAGGGACTTGGGAGTCCAGCAGGTGAGCCAAGTATGAAGAAGCAACTTTCCATCTTGGCCATTCACAAAGCAAAGAGAAATGATTCCGGCTTGGGTCACTGTCTGTGCGGAGTCTGCACATCCTCCCCGTGTGTGCGTGGGTTTCCTCCGGGTGCTCCGGTTTCCTCCCACAGTCCAAAGATGCGCAGGGTAGGTGGATTGACCATGCTAAATTGCCCTTACGTGTCCAAAATTGCCCTTGGTGTTGGGTGGGGGTGTTGAGTTTGGTTAGGGTGCTCTTTCCAAGAGCCGGTGCAGACTCAATGGGCTGAATGGCCTCCTTCTGCACTGTAAATTCAATGATAATCTATGATTAATCTAGGACAAAGGTTCGGCACAACATCGTGGGCCGAAGGGCCTGTTCTGTGCTGTATTTTTCTATGTGCAAGATTCTGAATAATGAGGGACATCGGACAGGAGGGTCGGAAGGAGATGTGGCAGAGAGTTTGAGAGGCGATTCAGGCAATGGGAGCTAATTAACTGAAGGCACAAAAGCCAAAGGTGGGTTTGATGGGGACAGGATGTGGGGACATGCACAAGAACCGCTGGTTTGTACAATTGTAGTATAAGTCCATAAGGTATCGGAGCAGAATTAGGCCATTCAGCCCATCGATTCTGCTCCGTCATTCGATCATACAAAGAACAAAGAATAAAGAACAAAGAAATGTACAGCACAGGAACAGGCCCTTCGGCCCTCCAAGCCCGTGCTGCCCGACTAAACTACAATCTTCTACACTTCCTGGGTCCGTATCCTTCTATTCCCATCCTATTCATATATTTGTCAAGATGCCCCTTAAATGTCCCTATCGTCCCTGCTTCCACCACCTCCTCCGGTAGCGAGTTCCAGGCACCCACTACCCTCTGCGTAAAAAAACTTGCCTCGTACATCTACTCCAAACCTTGCCCCTCTCACCTTAAACCTATGCCCCCTAGTAATTGACCCCTCTACACTGGGGAAAAGCCTCTGACTATCCACTCTGTCTATGCCCTCATAATTTTGTATACCTCTATCAGGTCGCCCCTCAACCTCCTTCGTTCCAGTGAGAACAAACCGAGTTTATTCAACCGCTCCTCATAGCTAATGCCCTCCATACCAGGCAACATTCTGGTAAATCTCTTCTGCACCCTCTCTAAAGCCTCCACATCCTTCTGGTAGTGTGGCGACCAGAATTGAACACTATACTCCAAGTGTGGCCTAACTAAGGTTCTATACAGCTGCAACATGACTTGCCAATTCTTATACTCAATGCCCCGGCCAATGAAGGCAAGCATGCCGTATGCCTTCTTGACTACCTTCTCCACCTGTGTTGCCCCTTTCAATGACCTGTGGACCTGTACTCCTAGATCTCTTTGACTTTCAATACTCTTGAGGGTTCTACCATTCACTGTATATTCCCTACCTGCATTAGCCCTTCCAAAATGCATTACCTCACATTTGTCCGGATTAAACTCCATCTGCCATCTCTCCGCCCAAGTCTCCAAACAATCTAAATCCTGCTGTATCCTCTGACAGTCCTCATCGCTATCCGCAATTCCACCAACCTTTGTGTCGTCTGCAAACTTACTAATCAGACCAGTTACATTTTCCTCCAAATCATTTATATATACTACAAAGAGCAAAGGTCCCAGCACTGATCCCTGTGGAACACCACTGGTCACAGCCCTCCAATTAGAAAAGCATCCCTCCATTGCTACTCTCTGCCTTCTATGACCTAGCCAGTTCTTGCACTGAGTGCTGAATTTGGTGCTTTTTGAGTGCGATAGTGAGAGTTTGGTGACCGAGGGAGTGCTGAGTTTGGTGCATTTGAGTGCTATAGTGAGAGTTTGGTGACTGAGGGAGTGCTGAGTTTGGTGCATTTGAGTGTGATAGTGAGAGTTTGGTGACCGAGGGAGTTAGGTGAGGAGGGAGTAAGGTGCTCCTTTCATTTTGTTTCCGACATTTCCGCAAAGAGTGCGAAGAGAGCCAGGAGTTTACAGGAAGTGTAGCTGACTGGGAGCAGAGTCGGAGGGCGGAGATCTAGTTAGTCCACACAGCAGCTATATTCTGTAAGGTAAGAGGGGATGGAGGCTAGGCCAGTTGCATGCTCCTCCTGTAGGATGTGGGTGGTGAGGGATACCACCGGTGTCCCCGCTGACTATACCTGCGGGAAGTGCACCCAACTTCAGCTCCTCAAAGACCGTGTTAGGGAACTGGAGCTGAAGCTGGATGAACTTCGGATCATCCGGGAGGCAGAGGGGGTGATTGAGAAGAGTTACAGGGAGGTAACCACACCCAAGGTACAGGACAAGAATAGCTGGGTTACAGTCAGGGGGAAAAAAACAAACAGGCAGACAGTGCAGGGATCCCTCGTGGCCGTTCCCCTTCAAAACAAGTATACCGTTTTGGATGCTGTTGGGGGGGATGACCTACCGGGGGAAGGCCCTAGCGGTCAGGTCTCTGGCACGGAGTCTGGCTCTGGGGCTCAGAAGGGAAGGGGGGAGAATAGAAAAGCAATAGTTGTAGGAGATTCAATGGTTAGGGGAATAGATAGGAGATTCTGTGGTCGCGAGCGAGACTCCCGGAAGGTATGTTGCCTCCCGGGTGCCAAGGCCAGGGATGTCTCGGATCGTGTCTTCAGGATCCTTAAGGGGGAGGGGGAGCAGCCAGAAGTCGTGGTGCACATTGGTACCAACGACATAGGTAGGAAAAGGGGTGTGGAGGTAATAAACAAGTTTAGGGAGTTAGGCTGGAAGTTGAAAGCCAGGACAGACAGAGTTGTCATCTCTGGTTTGGTGCCACGTGATAGCGAGGCTAGGAATAGGGAGAGAGTGCAGTTGAACACGTGGCTGCAGGAATGGTGTAGGAGGGAGGGCTTCAGGTATTTGGATAATTGGAGCGCATTCTGGGGAAGGTGGGACCTGTACAAGCAGGACGGGTTGCATCTGAACCAGAGGGGCACCAATATCCTGGGAGGGAGGTTTGCTAGTACTCTTCGGGAGGGTTTAAACTAATTTGGCAGGGGAATGGGAACCGGATTTGTAGTCCAGCAACTAAGGTAGCCGATATTCAGGACGCCAAAGCATGTAATGAGGCAGTGGGGAAGGGAACACTGACAAAGGAGAGTACTTGCAGGCACGGAGATGGGTTGAAGTGTGTATACTTCAACGCAAGAAGCATCAGGAATAAGGTGGGTGAACTTAAGGCATGGATCGGTACTTGGGACTACGATGTGGTGGCCATCACGGAAACTTGGATAGAAGAGGGGCAGAAATGGTTGTTGGAGGTCCCTGGTTATAGATGTTTCAATAAGATTAGGGAGGGTGGTAAAAGAGGTGGGGGGGGGTGGCATTATTAATTAGAAATAGTATAACAGCTGCAGAAAGGCAGTTCGAGGAGTATCACCCTATTGAGGTAGTATGGGTTGAAGTCAGAAATAGGAAAGGAGCAGTCACCTTGTTAGGAGTTTTCTATAGGCCCCCCAATAGTAGCAGAGATGTGGAGGAACAGATTGGGAAACAGATTTTGGAAAGGTGCAGAAGTCACAGGGTAGTAGTCATGGGTGACTTTAACTTCCCAAATATTGAGTGGAAACTCCTTCGATCAAATAGTTTGGATGGGGTGGTGTTTGTGCAGTGTGTCCAGGATGCTTTTCTAACACAGTATGTAGATTGTCCGACCAGAGGAGGGGCAATATTGGATTTAGTACTGGGTAATGAGCCAGGGCAAGTGATAGATTTGTTAGTGGGGGAGCATTTCGGAGATAGTGACCATAATTCTGTGACTTTCACTTTAGTAATGGAGAGGGATAGGTACGTGCAACAGGGCAAGGTTTACAATTGGGGGAAGGGTAAATACGATGTTGTCAGACAAGAATTGAAGTGCATAAGTTGGGAACATAGGCTGGCAGGGAAGGACACAAGTGAAATGTGGAACTTGTTCAAGGAACAGGTGCTACGTGTCCTTGATATGTATGTCCCTGTCAGGCAGGGAAGAGATGGTCGAGTGAGGGAACCATGGTTGACAAGAGAGGTTGGATGTCTTGTTAAGAGGAAAAAGGTGACTTATGTAAGGCTGAGGAAACAAGGTTCAGACAGGGCATTGGAGGGATACAAGATAGCCAGGAGGGAACTGAAGAAAGGGATTAGGAGAGCTAAGAGAGGGCATGAACAATCTTTGGCGGGTAGGATCAAGGAAAACCCCAAGGCCTTTTACACATATGTGAGAAATATGAGAATGACTAGAGCGAGGGTAGGTCCGATCAAGGACAGTAGCGGGAGATTGTGTATTGAGTCTGAAGAGATAGGAGAGGTCTTGAATGAGTATTTTTCTTCTGTATTTACAAATGAGAGGGGCGATATTGTTGGAGAGGACAGTGTGAAACAGATTGGTAAGCTCGAGGAAATACTTGTCAGGAAGGAAGATGTGTTGGGCATTTTGAAAAACTTGAGGATAGACAAGTCCCCCGGGCCTGACGGGATATATCCAAGGATTCTATGGGAAGCAAGAGATGAAATTGCAGAGCCGTTGGCAATGATCTTTTCGTCCTCACTGTCAACAGGGGTGGTACCAGGGGATTGGAGAGTGGCGAATGTCGTGCCCCTGTTCAAAAAAGGAACGAGGGATAACCCTGGGAATTACAGGCCAGTTAGTCTTACTTCGGTGGTAGGCAAAGTAATGGAAAGGGTACTGAAGGATAGGATTTCTGAGCATCTGGAAAGACACTGCTTGATTAGGGATAGTCAGCACGGATTTGTGAGGGGTAGGTCTTGCCTTACAAATCTTATTGAATTCTTTGAGTGTTCCCTTCCCCACTGCCTCATTACATGCTTTGGCGTCCTGAATATCGGCTACCTTAGTTGCTGGACTACAAATCCGGTTCCCATTCCCCTGCCAAATTAGTTTAAACCCTCCCGAAGAGTACTAGCAAACCTCCCTCCCAGGATATTGGTGCCCCTCTGGTTCAGATGCAACCCGTCCTGCTTGTACAGGTCCCACCTTCCCCAGAATGTGGATGAAGATAAAGCAGTGGATGTAGTGTACATGGATTTTAGTAAGGCATTTGATAAAGTTCCCCATGGTAGGCTTATGCAGAAAGTAAGGAGGCATGGGATAGTGGGAAATTTGGCCAGTTGGATAACGAACTGGCTAACCGATAGAAGTCAGAGAGTGGTGGTGGATGGCAAATATTCAGCCTGGATCCCAGTTACCAGTGGCGTACCGCAGGGATCAGTTCTGGGTCCTCTGCTGTTTGTGATTTTCATTAATGACTTGGATGAGGGAGTTGAAGGGTGGGTCAGTAAATTTGCAGACGATACGAAGATTGGTGGAGTTGTGGATAGTAAGGAGGGCTGTTGTCGGCTGCAAAGTGACATAGATAGGGTGCAGAGCTGGGCTGAGAAGTGGCAGATGGAGTTTAACCCTGAAAAGTGTGAGGTTGTCCATTTTGGAAGGACAAATATGAATGCGGAATACAGGGTTAACGGTAGAGTTCTTGGCAATGTGGAGGAGCAGAGAGATCTTGGGGTCTATGTTCATACATCTTTGAAAGTTGCCACTCAAGTGGATAGAGCTGTGAAGAAGGCCTATGGTGTGCTCGCGTTCATTAACAGAGGGATTGAATTTAAGAGCCGTGAGGTGATGATGCAGCTGTACAAAACTTTGGTAAGGCCACATTTGGAGTACTGTGTACAGTTCTGGTCGCCTCATTTTAGGAAGGATGTGGAAGCTTTGGAAAAGGTGCAAAGGAGATTTACCAGGATGTTGCCTGGAATGGCGAGTAGGTCTTACGAGGAAAGGTTGAGGGTGCTAGGCCTTTTCTCATTAGAGCGGAGAAGGATGAGGGGCGACTTGATAGAGGTTTATAAGATGATCAGGGGAATAGATAGAGTAGACAGTCAGGGACTTTTTCCCCGGGTGGAACACACCATTACAAGGGGACATAAATTTAAGGTGAAAGGTGGAAGATATAGGAGGGATATCAGAGGTAGGTTCTTTACCCAGAGAGTAGTGGGGGCATGGAATGCACTGCCTGTGGAAGTAGTTGAGTCGGAAACATTAGGGACCTTCAAGCAGCTATTGGATAGGTACATGGATGACGGTAAAATGATATAGTGTAGATTTATTTGTTCTTAAGGGCAGCACGGTAGCATTGTGGATAGCGCAATTGCTTCACAGCTCCAGGGTCCCAGGTTCGATTCCGGCTTGGGTCACTGTCTGTGCGGAGTCTGCACGTCCTCCCCGTGTCTGCGTGGGTTTCCTCCGGGTGCTCCGGTTTCCTCCCACAGTCCAAAGATGTGCGGGTTAGGTGAATTGGCTAATGATAAATTGCCCTTAATGTCCAAATTGCCCTTGGTGTTGGGTGGAGGTGTTGAGTTTGGGTATGGTGCTCTTTCCAAGAGCCGGTGCAGACTCAAAGGGCCGAATGGCCTCCTTCTGCACTGTAAATTCAATGATAATCTATGATTAATGTAGGACAAAGGTTCGGCACAACATCGTGGGCCGAAGGGCCTGTTCTGTGCTGTATTTTCTATATTCTGTGTTCTATGTATCCACCTTGCCAGCTCTCCCCTGATCCCGTGTGACTTCACATATTGTACCAGACTGCCATGAGGGACCTTGTCAAAGGTTTCTTGAAGTCCATGTAGACAACATCCACCGCCCTCCCCTCATCAATCATCTTTGTCACTTCCTCGAAAAACTCGATCAAGTTAGTGAGACAGGACCTCCCCTTCACAAAACCGTGCTGCCTCTCACTAATACATCCATTATTTCCAAGTGGGAGTAAATCCTGTCTCGATGAATCCTCTACAATAATTTTCCTATCACTGACGTCAGGCTCACCGGCCTGCAATTACCTGGATTGTCCTTGCGACCTACTTTCATCCTCGCGGCTCCGGTCTCCGTCTCGCACATTTACCCTCCCGGCTAAACTCTCAATCTTGCTCTTCCTCACGCTCCAGTCTCTGTCTCACTGCATCTCACTCTGTTATCACCCCCACTCGGCCCTCAGTCTCACTCTTTCTCTTATTCTCACTCCCTCTGACAAGCTCCGGGCGTCACTCCCTCAGAGACCAGCTCCGGGCGTCACTCCCTCGGAGACAAGCCCCGGGCGTCACTCCCTCGGAGACAAGCCCCGGGCGTCACTCCCTCGGAGACAAGCTCCGGGCGTCACTCCCTCGGAGACAAGGTCCGGGCGTCACTCCCTCGGAGACAAGCTCCGGGCGTCACTCCCTCGGAGACAAGCTCCGGGCGTCACTCCCTCGGAGACAAGCTCCGGGCGTCACTCCCTCGGAGACAAGCTCCGGGCGTCACTCCCTCGGAGACAAGCTCCGGGCGTCACTCCCTCGGAGACAAGGTCCGGGCGTCACTCCCTCGGAGACAAACTCCGGGCGTCACTCCCTCGGAGACAAGCTCCGGGCGTCACTCCCTCGGAGACAAACTCCGGGCGTCACTCCCTCGGAGACAAGCTCCGGGCGTCACTCCCTCGGAGACAAGCTCCGGGCGTCACTCCCTCAGAGACAAGCTCCGGGCGTCACTCCCTCAGAGACAAGGTCCGGGCGTCATTCCCTCGGAGACAAGCTCCGGGCGTCACTCCCTCGGAGACAAGGTCCGGGCGTCACTCCCTCGGAGACAAGGTCCGGGCGTCACTCCCTCGGAGACAAGCTCCGGGCGTCACTCCCTCGGAGACAAGCTCCGGGCGTCACTCCCTCGGAGACAAACTCCGGGCGTCACTCCCTCGGAGACAAGCTCCGGGCGTAACTCCCTCGGAGACAAGCTCCGGGCGTCACTCCCTCGGAGACAAGCTCCGGGCGTCACTCCCTCGGAGACAAGCTCCGGGCATCACTCCCTCGGAGACAAGCTCCGGGCGTCACTCCCTCGGAGACAAGCTCCGGGCGTCACTCCCTCGGAGACAAGGTCCGGGCGTCACTCCCTCGGAGACAAGCTCCGAGCGTCACTCCCTCGGAGACAAGCTCCGAGCGTCACTCCCTCGGAGACAAACTCCGGGCGTCACTCCCTCGGAGACAAACTCCGGGCGTCACTCCCTCGGAGACAAACTCCGGGCGTCACTCCCTCGGAGACAAGCTCCGGGCGTCACTCCCTCGGAGACAAGGTCCGCGCGTCACTCCCTCGGAGACATGTTCCGGGCGTCACTCCCTCGGAGACAAGCTGCGGGCGTCACTCCCTCGGAGACAAGCACCGGGCGTCACTCCATCGGAGACAAGCTCCGGGCGTCACTCCCTCAGAGACAAGCTCCGGGCGTCACTCCCTCGGAGACAAGCTCCGGGCGTCACTCCCTCGGAGACAAGCTCCGGGCGTCACTCCCTCGGAGACAAGCACCGGGCGTCACTCCCTCGGAGACAAGCTCCGAGCGTCACTCCCTCGGAGACAAGCTCCGGGCGTCACTCCCTCGGAGACAAGGTCCGGGCGTCACTCCCTCGGAGACAAGCTCCGGGCGTCACTCCCTCGGAGACAAGCTCCGGGCGTCACTCCCTCGGAGACAAGGTCCGGGCGTCACTCCCTCGGAGACAAACTCCGAGCGTCACTCCCTCGGAGACAAGCTCCGGGCGTCACTCCCTCGGAGACAAGGTCCGGGCGTCACTCCCTCGGAGACAAGCACCGGGCGTCACTCCCTCGGAGACAAGCTCCGGGCGTCACTCCCTCGGAGACAAGCTCCGGGCGTCACTCCCTCAGAGACAAGCTCCGGGCGTCACTCCCTCAGAGACAAGCTCCGGGCGTCACTCCCTCAGACACAAGCACCGGGAGTCACTCCATCGGAGACAAGCTCCGGGCGTCACTCCCTCGGAGACAAGGTCCGGGCGTCACTCCCTCGGAGACAAGCTCCGGGCGTCACTCCCTCGGAGACAAACTCCGGGCGTCACTCCCT
Organism: Scyliorhinus torazame; assembly: GCF_047496885.1. NCBI lineage: Eukaryota > Metazoa > Chordata > Chondrichthyes > Carcharhiniformes > Scyliorhinidae > Scyliorhinus > Scyliorhinus torazame. The sequence continues at coordinate 17,031 of NW_027308753.1, forward strand.
CGGAGACAAGCTCCGGGCGTCACTCCATCGGAGACAAGCTCCGGGCGTCACTCCCTCGGAGACAAGCCCCGGGCATCACTCCCTCGGAGACAAGCCCCGGGCGTCACTCCCTCGGATACAAGCTCCGCGCGTCACTCCCTCGGAGACAAGCTCCGGGCGTCACTCCCTCGGAGACAAGCCCCGGGCGTCACTCCCTCGGAGACAAGCTCTGGGCGTCACTCCCTCGGAGACAAGCTCCGGGCGTCACTCCCTCAGAGACAAGCTCCGGGCGTCACTCCCTCGGAGACAAGCTCCGGGCGTCACTCCCTCGGAGACAAGCTCCGGGCGTCACTCCCTCGGAGACAAGCTCCGGGCGTCACTCCCTCAGAGACAAGCTCCGGGCGTCACTCCCTCGGAGACAAGCTCCGGGCGTCACTCCCTCGGAGACAAACTCCGGGCGTCACTCCCTCGGAGACAAGGTCCGGGCGTCACTCCCTCGGAGACAAACTCCGGGCGTCACTCCCTCGGAGACAAGCTCCGGGCGTCACTCCCTCGGAGACAAACTCCGGGCGTCACTCCCTCGGAGACAAACTCCGGGCGGCACTCCCTCGGAGACAAGCTCCGGGCGTCACTCCGTCGGAGACAAGCTCCGGGCGTCACTCCCTCGGAGACAAGCCCCGGGCGTCACTCCCTCGGAGACAAACTCCAGGCGTCACTCCCTCAGAGACAAGCTCTGCGCGTCACTCCCTCGGAGACAAGCTCCGGGCGTCACTCCCTCGGAGACAAGCTCCGGGCGTCACTCCCTCGGTGACAAACTCCGGACGTCACTCCCTCAGAGACAAACTCCGGGCGTCACTCCCTCGGAGACAAGCTCCGGGCGTCACTCCCTCGGAGACAAGGTCCGGGCGTCACTCCCTCGGAGACAAGCTCCGGGCGTCACTCCCTCGGAGACAAGCTCTGCGCGTCACTCCCTCGGAGACAAGCTCCGGGCGTCACTCCCTCGGAGACAAGCTCCGGGCGTCACTCCCTCGGAGACAAGCTCCGGGCGTCACTCCCTCGGAGACAAGCTCCGGGCGTCACTCCCTCGGAGACAAGCTCCGGGCGTCACTCCCTCGGAGACAATCTCAGGGCGTCACTCCCTCGGAGACAAGCTCCGCGCGTCACTCCCTCGGAGACAAGCTCCGCGCGTCACTCCCTCGGAGACAAGGTCCAGGCGTCACTCCCTCGGAGACAAGCTCCGGGCGTCACTCCCTCGGAGACAAGCTCAGGGCGTCACTCCCTCGGAGACAAGCTCCACGCGTCACTCCCTCGGAGACAAGGTCCGGGCGTCACTCCCTCGGAGACAAGGTCCGGGCGTCACTCCCTCGGAGACAAGCTCCGGGCGTCACTCCCTCGGAGACAAACTCCGGGCGTCACTCCCTCGGAGACAAGCTCCGGGCGTCACTCCCTCGGAGACAAGCTCCGGGCGTCACTCCCTCGGAGACAAGCTCCGGGCGTCACTCCCTCGGAGACAAGCTCCGGGCGTCACTCCCTCGGAGACAAGCTCCGGGCGTCACTCCCTCGGAGACAAGCTCCGGGCGTCACTCCCTCGGAGACAAGCTCCGGGCGTCACTCCCTCGGAGACAAGGTCCGGGCGTCACTCCCTCGGAGACAAGCTCCGAGCGTCACTCCCTCGGAGACAAGCTCCGAGCGTCACTCCCTCGGAGACAAACTCCGGGCGTCACTCCCTCGGAGACAAACTCCGGGCGTCACTCCCTCGGAGACAAACTCCGGGCGTCACTCCCTCGGAGACAAGCTCCGGGCGTCACTCCCTCGGAGACAAGGTCCGGGCTTCACTCCCTCGGAGACAATCTCCGGGCGTCACTCCCTCGGAGACAAGCTCCGGGCGTCACTCCCTCGGAGACATGCTCCGGGCGTCACTCCCTCGGAGACAAGCTCCGCGCGTCACTCCCTCGGAGACAAGGTACGGGCGTCACTCCCTCGGAGGCAAGGTCCGGGCGTCACTCCCTCGGAGACATGGTCCGGGCGTCACTCCCTCGGAGACAAGCTCCGGGCGTCACTCCCTCGGAGACAAGCTCCGGGCGTCACTCCCTCGGAGACAAGCTCCGGGCGTCACTCCCTCGGAGACAAGCTCCGGGCGTCACTCCCTCGGAGACAAGCTCCGGGCGTCACTCCCTCGGAGACAAGCTCCGGGCATCACTCCCTCGGAGACAAGCTCCGGGCGTCACTCCCTCGGAGACAAGCTCCGGGCGTCACTCCCTCGGAGACAAGGTCCGGGCGTCACTCCCTCGGAGACAAGCTCCAAGCGTCACTCCCTCGGAGACAAGCTCCAAGCGTCATTCCCTCGGAGACAAGGTCCGGGCGTCACTCCCTCGGAGACAAGGTCCGGGCTTCACTCCCTCGGAGGCAAGCTCCGGGCGTCACTCCCTCGGAGACAAGCTCCGGGCGTCACTCCCTCGGAGACAAGCTCATTGTGTCACTCCCTCGGAAACAAGCTCCAAGCGTCACTCCCTCGGAGACAAGCTCCAAGCGTCACTCCCTCGGAGAAAAGGTACGGGCGTCACTCCCTCGGAGACAAGCTCCGGGCGTCACTCCCTCGGAGACAAGCTCCGGGCGTCACTCCCTCGGAGACAAGCACCGGGCGTCACTCCCTCGGAGACAAGCTCCGAGCGTCACTCCCTCGGAGACAAGCTCCGGGCGTCACTCCCTCGGAGACAAGGTCCGGGCGTCACTCCCTCGGAGACAAGGTCCGGGCGTCAATCCCTCAGAGACAAGCTCCGGGCGTCACTCCCTCGGAGACAAGCTCCGGGCGTCACTCCCTCGGAGACAAGCTCCGGGCGTCACTCCCTCGGAGACAAGCTCCGGGCGTCACTCCCTCGGACACAAGCTCTGGGCGTCACTCCCTCGGAGACAAGCCCCGGGCGTCACTCCCTCGGACACAAGCTCTGGGCGTCACTCCCTCGGAGACAAGCTCCGGGCGTCACTCCCTCAGAGACAAGCTCCGGGCGTCACTCCCTCGGAGACAAGCTCCGGGCGTCACTCCCTCGGAGACAAGCTCCGGGCGTCACTCCCTCGGAGACAAGGTCCGGGCGTCACTCCCTCGGAGACAAGCTCCGGGCGTCACTCCCTCGGAGACAAGCTCCGGGCGTCACTCCCTCGGAGACAAGCTCCGGGCGTCACTCCCTCGGAGACAAGCTCCGGGCGTCACTCCCTCGGAGACAAGCTCCGGGCGTCACTCCCTCGGAGACAAGCTCCGGGCGTCACTCCCTCAGAGACAAGCTCCGGGCGTCACTCCCTCAGAGACAAGCTCCGGGCGTCACTCCCTCGGAGACAAGCCCCGGGCGTCACTCCCTCGGAGACAAGCTCCGGGCGTCACTCCCTCGGATACAAGCTCCGCGCGTCACTCCCTCGGAGACAAGCTCCGGGCGTCACTCCCTCAGAGACAAGCTCCGGGCGTCACTCCCTCGGAGACAAGCTCCGGGCGTCACTCCCTCGGAGACAAGCTCCGGGCGTCACTCCCTCGGAGACAAGCTCCGGGCGTCACTCCCTCGGAGACAAGCTCCGGGCGTCACTCCCTCGGAGACAAGGTCCGGGCGTCACTGCCTCGGAGACAAGCTCCGGGCGTCACTCCCTCTGATACAAGCTCCGCGCGTCACTCCCTCGGAGACAAGCTCCGGGCGTCACTCCCTCGGAGACAAGCTCCGGGCGTCACTCCATCGGAGACAAGCTCCGGGCGTCACTCCCTCGGAGACAAACTCCGGGCGTCACTCCCTCGGAGACAAGGTCCGGGCATCACTCCCTCGGAGACAAACTCCGGGCGTCACTCCCTCGGAGACAAGCTCCGGGCGTCACTCCCTCGGAGACAAACTCCGGGCGTCACTCCCTCGGAGACAAACTCCGGGCGTCACTCCCTCGGAGACAAGCTCCGGGCGTCACTCCGTCGGAGACAAGCTCCGGGCGTCACTCCCTCGGAGACAAGCCCCGGGCGTCACTCCCTCGGAGACAAACTCCAGGCGTCACTCCCTCGGAGACAAGCTCTGCGCGTCACTCCCTCGGAGACAAGCTCCGGGCGTCACTCCCTCGGAGACAAGCTCCGGGCGTCACTCCCTCGGTGACAAACTCCGGACGTCACTCCCTCAGAGACAAACTCCGGGCGTCACTCCCTCGGAGACAAGCTCCGGGCGTCACTCCCTCGGAGACAAGGTCCGGGCGTCACTCCCTCGGAGACAAGCTCCGGGCGTCACTCCCTCGGAGACAAGCTCTGCGCGTCACTCCCTCGGAGACAAGCTCCGGGCGTCACTCCCTCGGAGACAAGCTCCGGGCGTCACTCCCTCGGAGACAAGCTCCGGGCGTCACTCCCTCGGAGACAAGCTCCGGGCGTCACTCCCTCGGAGACAAGCTCCGGGCGTCACTCCCTCGGAGACAATCTCAGGGCGTCACTCCCTCGGAGACAAGCTCCGCGCGTCACTCCCTCGGAGACAAGGTCCGGGCGTCACTCCCTCGGAGACAAGGTCCAGGCGTCACTCCCTCGGAGACAAGCTCCGGGCGTCACTCCCTCGGAGACAAGCTCAGGGCGTCACTCCCTCGGAGACAAGCTCCGGGCGTCACTCCCTCGGAGACAAGGTCCGGGCGTCACTCCCTCGGAGACAAGGTCCGGGCGTCACTCCCTCGGAGACAAGCTCCGGGCGTCACTCCCTCGGAGACAAACTCCGGGCGTCACTCCCTCGGAGACAAGCTCCGGGCGTCACTCCCTCGGAGACAAGCTCCGGGCGTCACTCCCTCGGAGACAAGCTCCGGGCGTCACTCCCTCGGAGACAAGCTCCGGGCGTCACTCCCTCGGAGACAAGCTCCGGGCGTCACTCCCTCGGAGACAAGCTCCGGGCGTCACTCCCTCGGAGACAAGCTCCGGGCGTCACTCCCTCGGAGACAAGCTCCGGGCGTCACTCCCTCGGAGACAAGCTCCGGGCGTCACTCCCTCGGAGACAAGGTCCGGGCGTCTCTCCCTCGGAGACAAGGTCCGGGCGTCTCTCCCTCGGAGACAAGGTCCGGGCGTCACTCCCTCGGAGACAAGCTCCGGGCGTCACTCCCTCGGAGACAAGCTCCGGGCGTCACTCCCTCGGAGACAAGCTCCGGGCGTCACTCCCTCGGAGATAAGCTCCGGGCGTCACTCCCTCGGAGACAAGGTCCGGGCGTCACTCCCTCGGAGACAAGCTCCGGGCGTCACTCCCTCGGAGACAAGCTCCGGGCGTCACTCCCTCGGAGACAAGCTCCGGGCGTCACTCCCTCGGAGACAAGGTCCGGGCGTCACTCCCTCGGAGACAAACTCCGGGCGTCACTCCCTCGGAGACAAGCTCCGGGCGTCACTCCCTCGGAGACAAGGTCCGGGCGTCACTCCCTCGGAGACAAACTCCGGGCGTCACTCCCTCGGAGACAAGCTCCGGGCGTCACTCCCTCGGAGACAAGCTCCGGGCGTCACTCCCTCGGAGACAAGCTCCGGGCGTCACTCCCTCGGAGACAAGCTCCGGGCGTCACTCCCTCGGAGACAAGCTCCGGGCGTCACTCCCTCGGAGACAAGCTCCGGGCGTCACTCCCTCGGAGACAAGCTCCGGGCATCACTCCCTCGGAGACAAGCTCCGGGGGTCACTCCCTCGGAGACAAGATCCGGGCGTCACTCCCTCGGAGACAAGGTCCGGGCGTCACTCCCTCGGAGACAAGCTCCAAGCGTCACTCCCTCGGAGACAAGCTCCAAGCGTCACTCCCTCGGAGACAAGGTCCGGGCGTCACTCCCTCGGAGACAAGCTCCGGGCGTCACTCCCTCGGAGACAAGCTCCGGGTGTCACTCCCTCGGAGACAAGGTCCGGGCGTCACTCCCTCGGAGACAAACTCCGGGCTTCACTCCCTCGGAGACAAACTACGGGCGTCACTCCCTCGGAGACAAACAACGGGCGTCACTCCCTCGGAGACATGGTCCGGGCGTCACTCCCTCGGAGACAAGCTCCGGGCGTCACTCCCTCGGAGACAAGCTCCGGGCGTCACTCCCTCGGAGACAAGCTCCGGGCGTCACTCCCTCGGAGACAAGCTCCGGGCGTCACTCCCTCGGAGACAATCTCCGGGCGTCACTCCCTCGGAGACAAGCTCCGGGCGTCACTCCCTCGGAGACAAGCTCCGGGCGTCACTCCCTCGGAGACAAGGTCCGGGCGTCACTCCCTCGGAGACAAGCTCCGGGCGTCACTCCCTCGGAGACAAGCCCCGGGCGTCACTCCCTCGGAGACGATCTCCGGGCGTCACTCCCTCGGAGACAAGGTCCGGGCGTCACTCCCTCGGAGACAAGCTCCGGGCGTCACTCCCTCGGAGACAAGCTCCGGGCGTCACTCCCTCGGAGACAAACTCCGGGCGTCACTCCCTCGGAGACAAACTCCGGGCGTCACTCCCTCGGAGACAAACTCCGGGCGTCACTCCCTCGGAGACAAGCTCCGGGCGTCACTCCCTCGGAGACAAGCTCCGGGCGTCACTCCCTCGGAGACAAGCTCCGGGCGTCACTCCCTCGGAGACAAGCTCCGGGCGTCACTCCCTCGGAGACAAGCTCCGGGCGTCACTCCCTCGGAGACAAGCTCCGGGCGTCACTCCCTCGGAGACAAGCTCCGGGCGTCACTCCCTCGGACACAAGCACCGGGCGTCACTCCATCGGAGACAAGCTCCGGGCGTCACTCCCTCGGAGACAAGCTCCGGGCGTCACTCCCTCGGAGACAAGCTCCGGGCGTCACTCCCTCGGAGACAAGCTCCGGGCGTCACTCCCTCTGAGACAAGCTCCGGGCGTCACTCCCTCGGAGACAAGCTCCGGGCGTCACTCCCTCGGAGACAAGCTCCGGGCGTCACTCCCTCGGAGACAAACTCCGGGCGTCACTCCCTCGGACATAAGCTCTGGGCGTCACTCCCTCGGAGACAAGCCCCGGGCGTCACTCCCTCGGAGACAATCTCCGGGCGTCACTCCCTCGGTGACAAGCTCCGGGCGTCACTCCCTCGGAGACAAGCTCCGGGCGTCACTCCCTCGGAGACAAGCTCCGGGCGTCACTCCCTCGGAGACAAGCTCCGGGCGTCACTCCCTCGGAGACAAGCTCCGGGCGTCACTCCCTCGGAGACAAGCTCCGGGCGTCACTCACTCGGAGACAAGCTCCGGGCGTCACTCCCTCGGAGACAAGCTCCGGGCGTCACTGCCTCGGAGACAAGCTCCGGGCGTCACTCCCTCGGAGACAAGGTCCGGGCGTCACTCCCTCGGAGACAAGCTCCGAGCGTCACTCCCTCGGAGACAAGCTCCGAGCGTCACTCCCTCGGAGACAAACTCCGGGCGTCACTCCCTCGGAGACAAACTCCGGGCGTCACTCCCTCGGAGACAAGCTCCGGGCGTCACTCCCTCGGAGACAAGCTCCGGGCGTCACTCCCTCGGAGACAAGGTCCGGGCGTCACTCCCTCGGAGACAAGCTCCGGGCGTCACTCCTTAGGAGACATGCTCCGGGCGTCACTCCCTCGGAGACAAGCTCCGCGCGTCACTCCCTCGGAGACAAGGTCCGGGCGTCACTCCCTCGGAGGCAAGGTCCGGGCGTCACTCCCTCGGAGACATGGTCCGGGCGTCACTCCCTCGGAGACAAGCTCCGGGCGTCACTCCCTCGGAGACAAGCTCCGGGCGTCACTCCCTCGGAGACAAGCTCCGGGCGTCACTCCCTCGGAGACAAGGTCCGGGCGTCTCTCCCTCGGAGACAAGGTCCGGGCGTCTCTCCCTCGGAGACAAGGTCCGGGCGTCACTCCCTCGGAGACAAGCTCCGGGCGTCACTCCCTCGGAGACAAGCTCCGGGCGTCACTCCCTCGGAGACAAGCTCCGGGCGTCACTCCCTCGGAGATAAGCTCCGGGCGTCACTCCCTCGGAGACAAGGTCCGGGCGTCACTCCCTCGGAGACAAGCTCCGGGCGTCACTCCCTCGGAGACAAGCTCCGGGCGTCACTCCCTCGGAGACAAGCTCCGGGCGTCACTCCCTCGGAGACAAGGTCCGGGCGTCACTCCCTCGGAGACAAACTCCGGGCGTCACTCCCTCGGAGACAAGCTCCGGGCGTCACTCCCTCGGAGACAAGGTCCGGGCGTCACTCCCTCGGAGACAAACTCCGGGCGTCACTCCCTCGGAGACAAGCTCCGGGCGTCACTCCCTCGGAGACAAGCTCCGGGCGTCACTCCCTCGGAGACAAGCTCCGGGCGTCACTCCCTCGGAGACAAGCTCCGGGCGTCACTCCCTCGGAGACAAGCTCCGGGCGTCACTCCCTCGGAGACAAGCTCCGGGCGTCACTCCCTCGGAGACAAGCTCCGGGCATCACTCCCTCGGAGACAAGCTCCGGGCGTCACTCCCTCGGAGACAAGATCCGGGCGTCACTCCCTCGGAGACAAGGTCCGGGCGTCACTCCCTCGGAGACAAGCTCCAAGCGTCACTCCCTCGGAGACAAGCTCCAAGCGTCACTCCCTCGGAGACAAGGTCCGGGCGTCACTCCCTCGGAGACAAGCTCCGGGCGTCACTCCCTCGGAGACAAGCTCCGGGTGTCACTCCCTCGGAGACAAGGTCCGGGCGTCACTCCCTCGGAGACAAACTCCGGGCTTCACTCCCTCGGAGACAAACTACGGGCGTCACTCCCTCGGAGACAAACAACGGGCGTCACTCCCTCGGAGACATGGTCCGGGCGTCACTCCCTCGGAGACAAGCTCCGGGCGTCACTCCCTCGGAGACAAGCTCCGGGCGTCACTCCCTCGGAGACAAGCTCCGGGCGTCACTCCCTCGGAGACAAACTCCGGGCGTCACTCCCTCGGAGACAAACTCCGGGCGTCACTCCCTCGGAGACAAACTCCGGGCGTCACTCCCTCGGAGACAAGCTCCGGGCGTCACTCCCTCGGAGACAAGCTCCGGGCGTCACTCCCTCGGAGACAAGCTCCGGGCGTCACTCCCTCGGAGACAAGCTCCGGGCGTCACTCCCTCGGAGACAAGCTCCGGGCGTCACTCCCTCGGAGACAAGCTCCGGGCGTCACTCCCTCAGAGACAAGCTCCGGGCGTCACTCCCTCGGACACAAGCACCGGGCGTCACTCCATCGGAGACAAGCTCCGGGCGTCACTCCCTCGGAGACAAGCTCCGGGCGTCACTCCCTCGGAGACAAGCTCCGGGCGTCACTCCCTCGGAGACAAGCTCCGGGCGTCACTCCCTCTGAGACAAGCTCCGGGCGTCACTCCCTCGGAGACAAGCTCCGGGCGTCACTCCCTCGGAGACAAGCTCCGGGCGTCACTCCCTCGGAGACAAACTCCGGGCGTCACTCCCTCGGACATAAGCTCTGGGCGTCACTCCCTCGGAGACAAGCCCCGGGCGTCACTCCCTCGGAGACAATCTCCGGGCGTCACTCCCTCGGTGACAAGCTCCGGGCGTCACTCCCTCGGAGACAAGCTCCGGGCGTCACTCCCTCGGAGACAAGCTCCGGGCGTCACTCCCTCGGAGACAAGCTCCGGGCGTCACTCCCTCGGAGACAAGCTCCGGGCGTCACTCCCTCGGAGACAAGCTCCGGGCGTCACTCACTCGGAGACAAGCTCCGGGCGTCACTCCCTCGGAGACAAGCTCCGGGCGTCACTGCCTCGGAGACAAGCTCCGGGCGTCACTCCCTCGGAGACAAGGTCCGGGCGTCACTCCCTCGGAGACAAGCTCCGAGCGTCACTCCCTCGGAGACAAGCTCCGAGCGTCACTCCCTCGGAGACAAACTCCGGGCGTCACTCCCTCGGAGACAAACTCCGGGCGTCACTCCCTCGGAGACAAGCTCCGGGCGTCACTCCCTCGGAGACAAGCTCCGGGCGTCACTCCCTCGGAGACAAGGTCCGGGCGTCACTCCCTCGGAGACAAGCTCCGGGCGTCACTCCCTCGGAGACATGCTCCGGGCGTCACTCCCTCGGAGACAAGCTCCGCGCGTCACTCCCTCGGAGACAAGGTCCGGGCGTCACTCCCTCGGAGGCAAGGTCCGGGCGTCACTCCCTCGGAGACATGGTCCGGGCGTCACTCCCTCGGAGACAAGCTCCGGGCGTCACTCCCTCGGAGACAAGCTCCGGGCGTCACTCCCTCGGAGACAAGCTCCGGGCGTCACTCCCTCGGAGACAAGCTCCGGGCGTCACTCCCTCGGAGACAAGCTCCGGGCGTCACTCCCTCGGATACAAGCTCCGGGCGTCACTCCCTCGGAGACAAGCTCCGGGCGTCACTCCCTCGGAGACAAGCTCCGGGCGTCACTCCCTCGGAGACAAGCTCCGGGCGTCACTCCCTCGGAGACAAGCTCCGGGCGTCACTCCCTCGGAGACAAGCTCCGGGCGTCACTCCCTCGGAGACAAGCTCCGGGCGTCACTCCCTCGGAGACAAGCTCCGGGCGTCACTCCCTCAGAGACAAGCTCCGGGCGTCACTCCCTCGGACACAAGCACCGGGCGTCACTCCCTCGCAGACAAGCTCCGGGCGTCACTCCCTCAGAGACAAGCTCCGGGCGTCACTCCCTCAGAGACAAGCTCCGGGCGTCACTCCCTCGGACACAAGCACCGGGCGTCACTCCATCGGAGACAAGCTCCGGGCGTCACTCCCTCAGAGACAAGCTCCGGGCGTCACTCCCTCAGAGACAAGCTCCGGGCGTCACTCCCTCAGAGACAAGCTCCGGGCGTCACTCCCTCAGAGACAAGCTCCGGGCGTCACTCCCTCGGAGACAAGCTCCGGGCGTCACTCCCTCGGACACAAGCTCAGGGCGTCACTCCCTCGGAGACAAGCCCCGGGCGTCACTCCCTCGGAGACAAACTCCGGGCGTCACTCCCTCGGACACAAGCTCCGGGCGTCACTCCCTCGGAGACAAGCTCCGGGCGTCACTCCCTCGGAGACAAGCTCCGGGCGTCACTCCCTCGGAGACAAGGTCCGGGCGTCACTACCTCGGAGACAAGCTCCGGGCGTCACTCCCTCGGAGACAAGCTCCGGGCGTCACTCCCTCGGAGACAAGGTCCGGGCGTCACTCCCTCGGGGACAAGCTCCGGGCGTCACTCCCTCGGAGACAAGCTCCGGGCGTCACTCCCCCGTTGACAAACTCCGGGCGTCACTCCCTCGGAGACAAGGTCCTTCGGAGACAAGCTCCGGGCGTCACTCCCTCGGAGACAAGCTCCGGGCGTCACTCCCTCGGAGACAAGGTCCGGGCGTCACTCCCTCGGAGACAAACTCCGGGCGTCACTCCCTCGGAGACAAGCTCCGGGTGTCACTCCCTCGGAGACAAGCTCCAAGCGTCACTCCCTCGGAGACAAGGTACGGGCGTCACTCCCTCGGAGACAAGGTACGGGCGTCACTCCCTCGGAGACAAGCTCCGGGCGTCACTCCCTCGGAGACAAGCTCCGGGCGTCACTCCCTCGGAGACAAGCACCGGGCGTCACTCCCTCGGAGACAAGCTCCGAGCGTCACTCCCTCGGAGACAAGCTCCGGGCGTCACTCCCTCGGAGACAAGGTCCGGGCGTCACTCCCTCGGAGACAAGGTCCGGGCGTCACTCCCTCGGAGACAAGGTCCGGGCGTCACTCCCTCGGAGACAAGCACCGGGCGTCACTCCATCGGAGACAAGCTCCGGGCGTCACTCCCTCAGAGACAAGCTCCGGGCGTCACTCCCTCGGAGACAAGCTCCGGGCGTCACTCCCTCGGAGACAAGCTCCGGGCGTCACTCCCTCGGAGACAAGCTCCGGGCGTCACTCCCTCGGACACAAGCTCTGGGCGTCACTCCCTCGGAGACAAGCCCCGGGCGTCACTCCCTCGGACACAAGCTCTGGGCGTCACTCCCTCGGAGACAAGCTCCGGGCGTCACTCCCTCAGAGACAAGCTCCGGGCGTCACTCCCTCGGAGACAAGCTCCGGGCGTCACTCCCTCGGAGACAAGCTCCGGGCGTCACTCCCTCGGAGACAAGGTCCGGGCGTCACTCCCTCGGAGACAAGCTCCGGGCGTCACTCCCTCGGAGACAAGCTCCGGGCGTCACTCCCTCGGAGACAAGCTCCGGGCGTCACTCCCTCGGAGACAAGCTCCGGGCGTCACTCCCTCGGAGACAAGCTCCGGGCGTCACTCCCTCGGAGACAAGCTCCGGGCGTCACTCCCTCGGAGACAAGCTCCGGGCGTCACTCCCTCAGAGACAAGCTCCGGGCGTCACTCCCTCAGAGACAAGCTCCGGGCGTCACTCCCTCGGAGACAAGCCCCGGGCGTCACTCCCTCGGAGACAAGCTCCGGGCGTCACTCCCTCGGATACAAGCTCCGCGCGTCACTCCCTCGGAGACAAGCTCCGGGCGTCACTCCCTCAGAGACAAGCTCCGGGCGTCACTCCCTCGGAGACAAGCTCCGGGCGTCACTCCCTCGGAGACAAGCTCCGGGCGTCACTCCCTCGGAGACAAGCTCCGGGCGTCACTCCCTCGGAGACAAGCTCCGGGCGTCACTCCCTCGGAGACAAGGTCCGGGCGTCACTCCCTCGGAGACAAGCTCCGGGCGTCACTCCCTCTGATACAAGCTCCGCGCGTCACTCCCTCGGAGACAAGCTCCGGGCGTCACTCCCTCAGAGACAAGCTCCGGGCGTCACTCCCTCGGAGACAAGGTCCGGGCGTCACTCCCTCGGAGACAAGCTCCGGGCGTCACTCCCTCGGAGACAAGCTCTGCGCGTCACTCCCTCGGAGACAAGCTCCGGGCGTCACTCCCTCGGAGACAAGCTCCGGGCGTCACTCCCTCGGAGACAAGCTCCGGGCGTCACTCCCTCGGAGACAAGCTCCGGGCGTCACTCCCTCGGAGACAAGCTCCGGGCGTCACTCCCTCGGAGACAAGCTCCGGGCGTCACTCCCTCGGAGACAAGCTCCGCGCGTCACTCCCTCGGAGACAAGGTCCGGGCGTCACTCCCTCGGAGACAAGGTCCAGGCGTCACTCCCTCGGAGACAAGCTCCGGGCGTCACTCCCTCGGAGACAAGCTCAGGGCGTCACTCCCTCGGAGACAAGCTCCGCGCGTCACTCCCTCGGAGACAAGGTCCGGGCGTCACTCCCTCGGAGACAAGGTCCGGGCGTCACTCCCTCGGAGACAAGCTCCGGGCGTCACTCCCTCGGAGACAAGCTCCGGGCGTCACTCCCTCGGAGACAAGCTCCGGGCGTCACTCCCTCGGAGACAAGCTCCGGGCGTCACTCCCTCGGAGACAAGCTCCGGGCGTCACTCCCTCGGAGACAAGCTCCGGGCGTCACTCCCTCGGAGACAAGCTCCGGGCGTCACTCCCTCGGAGACAAGCTCCGGGCGTCACTCCCTCGGAGACAAGCTCCGGGCGTCACTCCCTCGGAGACAAGCTCCGGGCGTCACTCCCTCGGAGACAAGCTCCGGGCGTCACTCCCTCGGAGACAAGGTCCGGGCGTCACTCCCTCGGAGACAAGCTCCGGGCGTCTCTCCCTCGGAGACAAGGTCCGGGCGTCACTCCCTCGGAGACAAGCTCCGGGCGTCACTCCCTCGGAGACAAGCTCCGGGCGTCACTCCCTCGGAGACAAGCTCCGGGCGTCACTCCCTCGGAGATAAGCTCCGGGCGTCACTCCCTCGGAGACAAGGTCCGGGCGTCACTCCCTCGGAGACAAGCTCCGGGCGTCACTCCCTCGGAGACAAGCTCCGGGCGTCACTCCCTCGGAGACAAACTCCGGGCGTCACTCCCTCGGAGACAAGGTCCGGGCGTCACTCCCTCGGAGACAAACTCCGGGCGTCACTCCCTCGGAGACAAGCTCCGGGCGTCACTCCCTCGGAGACAAGGTCCGGGCGTCACTCCCTCGGAGACAAACTCCGGGCGTCACTCCCTCGGAGACAAGCTCCGGGCGTCACTCCCTCGGAGACAAGCTCCGGGCGTCACTCCCTCGGAGACAAGCTCCGGGCGTCACTCCCTCGGAGACAAGCTCCGGGCGTCACTCCCTCGGAGACATGGTCCGGGCGTCACTCCCCCGGAGACAAACTCCGGACGTCACTCCCTCGGAGACAAGCTCCGGGCATCACTCCCTCGGAGACAAGCTCCGGGCGTCACTCCCTCGGAGACAAGCTCCGGGCGTCACTCCCTCGGAGACAAGGTCCGGGCGTCACTCCCTCGGAGACAAGCTCCAAGCGTCACTCCCTCGGAGACAAGCTCCAAGCGTCACTCCCTCGGAGACAAGGTCCGGGCGTCACTCCCTCGGAGACAAGCTCCGGGCGTCACTCCCTCGGAGACAAGCTCCGGGTGTCACTCCCTCGGAGACAAGGTCCGGGCGTCACTCCCTCGGAGACAAACTCCGGGCTTCACTCCCTCGGAGACAAACTACGGGCGTCACTCCCTCGGAGACAAACAACGGGCGTCACTCCCTCGGAGACATGGTCCGGGCGTCACTCCCTCGGAGACAAGCTCCGGGCGTCACTCCCTCGGAGACAAGCTCCGGGCGTCACTCCCTCGGAGACAAGCTCCGGGCGTCACTCCCTCGGAGACAAGCTCCGGGCGTCACTCCCTCGGAGACAAGCTCCGGGCGTCACTCCCTCGGAGACAAGCTCCGGGCGTCACTCCCTCGGAGACAAGGTCCGGGCGTCACTCCCTCGGAGACAAGCTCCGGGCGTCACTCCCTCGGAGACAAGCCCCGGGCGTCACTCCCTCGGAGACAATCTCCGGGCGTCACTCCCTCGGAGACAAGGTCCGGGCGTCACTCCCTCGGAGACAAGCTCCGGGCGTCACTCCCTCGGAGACAAGCTCCGGGCGTCACTCCCTCGGAGACAAGCTCCGGGCGTCACTCCCTCTGAGACAAGCTCCGGGCGTCACTCCCTCGGAGACAAGCTCCGGGCGTCACTCCCTCGGAGACAAGCTCCGGGCGTCACTCCCTCGGAGACAAACTCCGGGCGTCACTCCCTCGGACATAAGCTCTGGGCGTCACTCCCTCGGAGACAAGCCCCGGGCGTCACTCCCTCGGAGACAATCTCCGGGCGTCACTCCCTCGGTGACAAGCTCCGGGCGTCACTCCCTCGGAGACAAGCTCCGGGCGTCACTCCCTCGGAGACAAGCTCCGGGCGTCACTCCCTCGGAGACAAGCTCCGGGCGTCACTCCCTCGGAGACAAGCTCCGGGCGTCACTCCCTCGGAGACATGCTCCGGGCGTCACTCACTCGGAGACAAGCTCCGGGCGTCACTCCCTCGGAGACAAGCTCCGGGCGTCACTGCCTCGGAGACAAGCTCCGGGCGTCACTCCCTCGGAGACAAGGTCCGGGCGTCACTCCCTCGGAGACAAGCTCCGAGCGTCACTCCCTCGGAGACAAGCTCCGAGCGTCACTCCCTCGGAGACAAACTCCGGGCGTCACTCCCTCGGAGACAAACTCCGGGCGTCACTCCCTCGGAGACAAGCTCCGGGCGTCACTCCCTCGGAGACAAGCTCCGGGCGTCACTCCCTCGGAGACAAGGTCCGGGCGTCACTCCCTCGGAGACAAGCTCCGGGCGTCACTCCCTCGGAGACATGCTCCGGGCGTCACTCCCTCGGAGACAAGCTCCGCGCGTCACTCCCTCGGAGACAAGGTCCGGGCGTCACTCCCTCGGAGGCAAGGTCCGGGCGTCACTCCCTCGGAGACATGGTCCGGGCGTCACTCCCTCGGAGACAAGCTCCGGGCGTCACTCCCTCGGAGACAAGCTCCGGGCGTCACTCCCTCGGAGACAAGCTCCGGGCGTCACTCCCTCGGAGACAAGCTCCGGGCGTCACTCCCTCGGAGACAAGCTCCGGGCGTCACTCCCTCGGATACAAGCTCCGGGCGTCACTCCCTCGGAGACAAGCTCCGGGCGTCACTCCCTCGGAGACAAGCTCCGGGCGTCACTCCCTCGGAGACAAGCTCCGGGCGTCACTCCCTCGGAGACAAGCTCCGGGCGTCACTCCCTCGGAGACAAGCTCCGGGCGTCACTCCCTCGGAGACAAGCTCCGGGCGTCACTCCCTCGGAGACAAGCTCCGGGCGTCACTCCCTCAGAGACAAGCTCCGGGCGTCACTCCCTCGGACACAAGCACCGGGCGTCACTCCCTCGCAGACATGCTCCGGGCGTCACTCCCTCAGAGACAAGCTCCGGGCGTCACTCCCTCAGAGACAAGCTCCGGGCGTCACTCCCTCGGACACAAGCACCGGGCGTCACTCCATCGGAGACAAGCTCCGGGCGTCACTCCCTCAGAGACAAGCTCCGGGCGTCACTCCCTCAGAGACAAGCTCCGGGCGTCACTCCCTCAGAGACAAGCTCCGGGCGTCACTCCCTCAGAGACAAGCTCCGGGCGTCACTCCCTCGGAGACAAGCTCCGGGCGTCACTCCCTCGGACACAAGCTCAGGGCGTCACTCCCTCGGAGACAAGCCCCGGGCGTCACTCCCTCGGAGACAAACTCCGGGCGTCACTCCCTCGGACACAAGCTCCGGGCGTCACTCCCTCGGAGACAAGCTCCGGGCGTCACTCCCTCGGAGACAAGCTCCGGGCGTCACTCCCTCGGAGACAAGGTCCGGGCGTCACTACCTCGGAGACAAGCTCCGGGCGTCACTCCCTCGGAGACAAGCTCCGGGCGTCACTCCCTCGGAGACAAGCTCCGGGCGTCACTCCCCCGTTGACAAACTCCGGGCGTCACTCCCTCGGAGACAAGGTCCTTCGGAGACAAGCTCCGGGCGTCACTCCCTCGGAGACAAGCTCCGGGCGTCACTCCCTCGGAGACAAGGTCCGGGCGTCACTCCCTCGGAGACAAACTCCGGGCGTCACTCCCTCGGAGACAAGCTCCGGGCGTCACTCCCTCGGAGACAAGCTCCGGGCGTCACTCCCTCGGAGACAAGCTCCGGGCGTCACTCCCTCGGAGACAAGCTCCGGGCGTCACTCCCTCGGAGACAAGCTCCGGGCGTCACTCCCTCGGAGACAAGCTCCGGGCGTCACTCCCTCAGAGACAAGGTCCGGGCGTCACTCCCTCGGAGACAAGCTCCGGGCGTCACTCCCTCGGAGACAAGCTCCGGGCGTCACTCCCTCGGAGACAAGCTCCGGGCGTCACTCCCTCGGAGACAAGGTCCGGGCGTCACTCCCTCGGAGACAAGCTCCGGGCGTCTCTCCCTCGGAGACAAGGTCCGGGCGTCACTCCCTCGGAGACAAGCTCCGGGCGTCACTCCCTCGGAGACAAGCTCCGGGCGTCACTCCCTCGGAGACAAGCTCCGGGCGTCACTCCCTCGGAGATAAGCTCCGGGCGTCACTCCCTCGGAGACAAGGTCCGGGCGTCACTCCCTCGGAGACAAGCTCCGGGCGTCACTCCCTCGGAGACAAGCTCCGGGCGTCACTCCCTCGGAGACAAGCTCCGGGCGTCACTCCCTCGGAGACAAGGTCCGGGCGTCACTCCCTCGGAGACAAACTCCGGGCGTCACTCCCTCGGAGACAAGCTCCGGGCGTCACTCCCTCGGAGACAAGCTCCGGGCGTCACTCCCTCGGAGACAAGCTCCGGGCGTCACTCCCTCGGAGACAATCTCCGGGCGTCACTCCCTCGGTGACAAGCTCCGGGCGTCACTCCCTCGGAGACAAGCTCCGGGCGTCACTCCCTCGGAGACAAGCTCCGGGCGTCACTCCCTCGGAGACAAGCTCCGGGCGTCACTCCCTCGGAGACAAGCTCCGGGCGTCACTCACTCGGAGACAAGCTCCGGGCGTCACTCCCTCGGAGACAAGCTCCGGGCGTCACTCCCTCGGAGACAAGCTCCGGGCGTCACTCCCTCGGAGACAAGGTCCGGGCGTCACTCCCTCGGAGACAAGCTCCGAGCGTCACTCCCTCGGAGACAAGCTCCGAGCGTCACTCCCTCGGAGACAAACTCCGGGCGTCACTCCCTCGGAGACAAACTCCGGGCGTCACTCCCTCGGAGACAAGCTCCGGGCGTCACTCCCTCGGAGACAAGCTCCGGGCGTCACTCCCTCGGAGACAAGCTCCGGGCGTCACTCCCTCGGAGACATGCTCCGGGCGTCACTCCCTCGGAGACAAGCTCCGGGCGTCACTCCCTCGGAGACAAGCTCCGGGCGTCACTCCCTCGGAGACAAACTCCGGGCGTCACTCCCTCGGAGACAAACTCCGGGCGTCACTCCCTCAGAGACAAGCTCCGGGCGTCACTCCCTCGGAGACAAGCTCCGGGCGTCACTCCCTCGGAGACAAGCTCCGCGCGTCACTCCCTCGGAGACAAGGTCCGGGCGTCACTCCCTCGGAGGCAAGGTCCGGGCGTCACTCCCTCGGAGACATGGTCCGGGCGTCACTCCCTCGGAGACAAGCTCCGGGCGTCACTCCCTCGGAGACAAGCTCCGGGCGTCACTCCCTCGGAGACAAGCTCCGGGCGTCACTCCCTCGGAGACAAGCTCCGGGCGTCACTCCCTCGGAGACAAGCTCCGGGCGTCACTCCCTCGGAGACAAGCTCCGGGCGTCACTCCCTCGGAGACAAGCTCCGGGCGTCACTCCCTCGGAGACAAGCTCCGGGCGTCACTCCCTCGGAGACAAGCTCCGGGCGTCACTCCCTCGGAGACAAGCTCCGGGCGTCACTCCCTCGGAGACAAGCTCCGGGCGTCACTCCCTCGGAGACAAGCTCCGGGCGTCACTCCCTCGGAGACAAGCTCCGGGCGTCACTCCCTCGGAGACAAGCTCCGGGCGTCACTCCCTCAGAGACAAGCTCCGGGCGTCACTCCCTCGGACACAAGCACCGGGCGTCACTCCCTCGCAGACAAGCTCCGGGCGTCACTCCCTCAGAGACAAGCTCCGAGCGTCACTCCCTCGGAGACAAGCTCCGAGCGTCACTCCCTCGGAGACAAACTCCGGGCGTCACTCCCTCGGAGACAAACTCCGGGCGTCACTCCCTCGGAGACAAGCTCCGGGCGTCACTCCCTCGGAGACAAGCTCCGGGCGTCACTCCCTCGGAGACAAGGTCCGGGCGTCACTCCCTCGGAGACAAGCTCCGGGCGTCACTCCCTCGGAGACAAGCTCCGGGCGTCACTCCCTCGGAGACATGCTCCGGGCGTCACTCCCTCGGAGACAAGCTCCGCGCGTCACTCCCTCGGAGACAAGGTCCGGGCGTCACTCCCTCGGAGGCAAGGTCCGGGCGTCACTCCCTCGGAGACATGGTCCGGGCGTCACTCCCTCGGAGACAAGCTCCGGGCGTCACTCCCTCGGAGACAAGCTCCGGGCGTCACTCCCTCGGAGACAAGCTCCGGGCGTCACTCCCTCGGAGACAAGCTCCGGGCGTCACTCCCTCGGAGACAAGCTCCGGGCGTCACTCCCTCGGAGACAAGCTCCGGGCGTCACTCCCTCGGAGACAAGCTCCGGGCGTCACTCCCTCGGAGACAAGCTCCGGGCGTCACTCCCTCGGAGACAAGCTCCGGGCGTCACTCCCTCGGAGACAAGCTCCGGGCGTCACTCCCTCGGAGACAAGCTCCGGGCGTCACTCCCTCGGAGACAAGCTCCGGGCGTCACTCCCTCGGAGACAAGCTCCGGGCGTCACTCCCTCGGAGACAAGCTCCGGGCGTCACTCCCTCAGAGACAAGCTCCGGGCGTCACTCCCTCGGACACAAGCACCGGGCGTCACTCCCTCGCAGACAAGCTCCGGGCGTCACTCCCTCAGAGACAAGCTCCGGGCGTCACTCCCTCAGAGACAAGCTCCGGGCGTCACTCCCTCGGACACAAGCACCGGGCGTCACTCCATCGGAGACAAGCTCCGGGCGTCACTCCCTCAGAGACAAGCTCCGGGCGTCACTCCCTCAGAGACAAGCTCCGGGCGTCACTCCCTCAGAGACAAGCTCCGGGCGTCACTCCCTCAGAGACAAGCTCCGGGCGTCACTCCCTCGGAGACAAGCTCCGGGCGTCACTCCCTCGGACACAAGCTCAGGGCGTCACTCCCTCGGAGACAAGCCCCGGGCGTCACTCCCTCGGAGACAAACTCCGGGCGTCACTCCCTCGGACACAAGCTCCGGGCGTCACTCCCTCGGAGACAAGCTCCGGGCGTCACTCCCTCGGAGACAAGCTCCGGGCGTCACTCCCTCGGAGACAAGGTCCGGGCGTCACTCCCTCGGAGACAAGCTCCGGGCGTCACTCCCTCGGGGACAAGCTCCGGGCGTCACTCCCTCGGAGACAAGCTCCGGGTGTCACTCCCCCGTAGACAAACTCCGGGCGTCACTCCCTCGGAGACAAGGTCCTTCGGAGACAAGCTCCGGGCGTCACTCCCTCGGAGACAAGCTCCGGGCGTCACTCCCTCGGAGACAAGGTCCGGGCGTCACTCCCTCGGAGACAAACTCCGGGCGTCACTCCCTCGGAGACAAGCTCCGGGCGTCACTCCCTCGGAGACAAGCTCCGGGCGTCACTCCCTCGGAGACAAGGTCCGGGCGTCACTCCCTCGGAGACAAGCTCCGGGCGTCTCTCCCTCGGAGACAAGGTCCGGGCGTCACTCCCTCGGAGACAAGCTCCGGGCGTCACTCCCTCGGAGACAAGCTCCGGGCGTCACTCCCTCGGAGACAAGCTCCGGGCGTCACTCCCTCGGAGATAAGCTCCGGGCGTCACTCGCTCGGAGACAAGCTCCGGGCGTCACTCCCTCGGAGACAAGCTCCGGGCGTCACTCCCTCAGAGACAAGCTCCGGGCGTCACTCCCTCGGACACAAGCACCGGGCGTCACTCCCTCGCAGACATGCTCCGGGCGTCACTCCATCAGAGACAAGCTCCGGGCGTCACTCCCTCAGAGACAAGCTCCGGGCGTCACTCCCTCGGACACAAGCACCGGGCGTCACTCCATCGGAGACAAGCTCCGGGCGTCACTCCCTCAGAGACAAGCTCCGGGCGTCACTCCCTCAGAGACAAGCTCCGGGCGTCACTCCCTCAGAGACAAGCTCCGGGCATCACTCCCTCAGAGACAAGCTCCGGGCGTCACTCCCTCGGAGACAAGCTCCGGGCGTCACTCCCTCGGACACAAGCTCAGGGCGTCACTCCCTCGGAGACAAGCCCCGGGCGTCACTCCCTCGGAGACAAACTCCGGGCATCACTCCCTCGGACACAAGCTCCGGGCGTCACTCCCTCGGAGACAAGCTCCGGGCGTCACTCCCTCGGAGACAAGCTCCGGGCGTCACTCCCTCGGAGACAAGGTCCGGGCGTCACTACCTCGGAGACAAGCTCCGGGCGTCACTCCCTCGGAGACAAGCTCCGGGCGTCACTCCCTCGGAGACAAGCTCCGGGCGTCACTCCCCCGTTGACAAACTCCGGGCGTCACTCCCTCGGAGACAAGGTCCTTCGGAGACAAGCTCCGGGCGTCACTCCCTCGGAGACAAGCTCCGGGCGTCACTCCCTCGGAGACAAGGTCCGGGCGTCACTCCCTCGGAGACAAACTCCGGGCGTCACTCCCTCGGAGACAAGCTCCGGGCGTCACTCCCTCGGAGACAAGCTCCGGGCGTCACTCCCTCGGAGACAAGCTCCGGGCGTCACTCCCTCGGAGACAAGCTCCGGGCGTCACTCCCTCGGAGACAAGCTCCGGGCGTCACTCCCTCGGAGACAAGGTCCGGGCGTCACTCCCTCGGAGACAAACTCCGGGCGTCACTCCCTCGGAGACAAGCTCCGGGCGTCACTCCCTCGGAGACAAGCTCCGGGCGTCACTCCCTCGGAGACAAGCTCCGGGCGTCACTCCCTCGGAGACAATCTCCGGGCGTCACTCCCTCGGTGACAAGCTCCGGGCGTCACTCCCTCGGAGACAAGCTCCGGGCGTCACTCCCTCGGAGACAAGCTCCGGGCGTCACTCCCTCGGAGACAAGCTCCGGGCGTCACTCCCTCGGAGACAAGCTCCGGGCGTCACTCACTCGGAGACAAGCTCCGGGCGTCACTCCCTCGGAGACAAGCTCCGGGCGTCACTCCCTCGGAGACAAGCTCCGGGCGTCACTCCCTCGGAGACAAGGTCCGGGCGTCACTCCCTCGGAGACAAGCTCCGAGCGTCACTCCCTCGGAGACAAGCTCCGAGCGTCACTCCCTCGGAGACAAACTCCGGGCGTCACTCCCTCGGAGACAAACTCCGGGAGTCACTCCCTCGGAGACAAGCTCCGGGCGTCACTCCCTCGGAGACAAGCTCCGGGCGTCACTCCCTCGGAGACAAGCTCCGGGCGTCACTCCCTCGGAGACATGCTCCGGGCGTCACTCCCTCGGAGACAAGCTCCGGGCGTCACTCCCTCGGAGACAAGCTCCGAGCGTCACTCCCTCGGAGACAAACTCCGGGCGTCACTCCCTCGGAGACAAACTCCGGGCGTCACTCCCTCAGAGACAAGCTCCGGGCGTCACTCCCTCGGAGACAAGCTCCGGGCGTCACTCCCTCGGAGACAAGCTCCGCGCGTCACTCCCTCGGAGACAAGGTCCGGGCGTCACTCCCTCGGAGGCAAGGTCCGGGCGTCACTCCCTCGGAGACATGGTCCGGGCGTCACTCCCTCGGAGACAAGCTCCGGGCGTCACTCCCTCGGAGACAAGCTCCGGGCGTCACTCCCTCGGAGGCAAGGTCCGGGCGTCACTCCCTCGGAGACATGGTCCGGGCGTCACTCCCTCGGAGACAAGCTCCGGGCGTCACTCCCTCGGAGACAAGCTCCGGGCGTCACTCCCTCGGAGACAAGCTCCGGGCGTCACTCCCTCGGAGACAAGCTCCGGGCGTCACTCCCTCGGAGACAAGCTCCGGGCGTCACTCCCTCGGAGACAAGCTCCGGGCGTCACTCCCTCGGAGACAAGCTCCGGGCGTCACTCCCTCGGAGACAAGCTCCGGGCGTCACTCCCTCGGAGACAAGCTCCGGGCGTCACTCCCTCGGAGACAAGCTCCGGGCGTCACTCCCTCGGAGACAAGCTCCGGGCGTCACTCCCTCGGAGACAAGCTCCGGGCGTCACTCCCTCAGAGACAAGCTCCGGGCGTCACTCCCTCGGACACAAGCACCGGGCGTCACTCCCTCGCAGACAAGCTCCGGGCGTCACTCCCTCAGAGACAAGCTCCGAGCGTCACTCCCTCGGAGACAAGCTCCGAGCGTCACTCCCTCGGAGACAAACTCCGGGCGTCACTCCCTCGGAGACAAACTCCGGGCGTCACTCCCTCGGAGACAAGCTCCGGGCGTCACTCCCTCGGAGACAAGCTCCGGGCGTCACTCCCTCGGAGACAAGGTCCGGGCGTCACTCCCTCGGAGACAAGCTCCGGGCGTCACTCCCTCGGAGACAAGCTCCGGGCGTCACTCCCTCGGAGACATGCTCCGGGCGTCACTCCCTCGGAGACAAGCTCCGCGCGTCACTCCCTCGGAGACAAGGTCCGGGCGTCACTCCCTCGGAGGCAAGGTCCGGGCGTCACTCCCTCGGAGACATGGTCCGGGCGTCACTCCCTCGGAGACAAGCTCCGGGCGTCACTCCCTCGGAGACAAGCTCCGGGCGTCACTCCCTCGGAGACAAGCTCCGGGCGTCACTCCCTCGGAGACAAGCTCCGGGCGTCACTCCCTCGGAGACAAGCTCCGGGCGTCACTCCCTCGGAGACAAGCTCCGGGCGTCACTCCCTCGGAGACAAGCTCCGGGCGTCACTCCCTCGGAGACAAGCTCCGGGCGTCACTCCCTCGGAGACAAGCTCCGGGCGTCACTCCCTCGGAGACAAGCTCCGGGCGTCACTCCCTCGGAGACAAGCTCCGGGCGTCACTCCCTCGGAGACAAGCTCCGGGCGTCACTCCCTCGGAGACAAGCTCCGGGCGTCACTCCCTCGGAGACAAGCTCCGGGCGTCACTCCCTCAGAGACAAGCTCCGGGCGTCACTCCCTCGGACACAAGCACCGGGCGTCACTCCCTCGCAGACAAGCTCCGGGCGTCACTCCCTCAGAGACAAGCTCCGGGCGTCACTCCCTCGGACACAAGCACCGGGCGTCACTCCATCGGAGACAAGCTCCGGGCGTCACTCCCTCAGAGACAAGCTCCGGGCGTCACTCCCTCAGAGACAAGCTCCGGGCGTCACTCCCTCAGAGACAAGCTCCGGGCGTCACTCCCTCAGAGACAAGCTCCGGGCGTCACTCCCTCGGAGACAAGCTCCGGGCGTCACTCCCTCGGACACAAGCTCAGGGCGTCACTCCCTCGGAGACAAGCCCCGGGCGTCACTCCCTCGGAGACAAACTCCGGGCGTCACTCCCTCGGACACAAGCTCCGGGCGTCACTCCCTCGGAGACAAGCTCCGGGCGTCACTCCCTCGGAGACAAGGTCCGGGCGTCACTCCCTCGGAGACAAGCTCCGGGCGTCACTCCCTCGGGGACAAGCTCCGGGCGTCACTCCCTCGGAGACAAGCTCCGGGTGTCACTCCCCCGTAGACAAACTCCGGGCGTCACTCCCTCGGAGACAAGGTCCTTCGGAGACAAGCTCCGGGCGTCACTCCCTCGGAGACAAGCTCCGGGCGTCACTCCCTCGGAGACAAGGTCCGGGCGTCACTCCCTCGGAGACAAACTCCGGGCGTCACTCCCTCGGAGACAAGCTCCGGGCGTCACTCCCTCGGAGACAAGCTCCGGGCGTCACTCCCTCGGAGACAAGGTCCGGGCGTCACTCCCTCGGAGACAAGCTCCGGGCGTCTCTCCCTCGGAGACAAGGTCCGGGCGTCACTCCCTCGGAGACAAGCTCCGGGCGTCACTCCCTCGGAGACAAGCTCCGGGCGTCACTCCCTCGGAGACAAGCTCCGGGCGTCACTCCCTCGGAGACAAGCTCCGGGCGTCACTCCCTCGGAGACAAGCTCCGGGCGTCACTCCCTCGGAGACAAGCTCCGGGCGTCACTCCCTCAGAGACAAGCTCCGGGCGTCACTCCCTCGGACACAAGCACCGGGCGTCACTCCCTCGCAGACAAGCTCCGGGCGTCACTCCCTCAGAGACAAGCTCCGGGCGTCACTCCCTCAGAGACAAGCTCCGGGCGTCACTCCCTCGGACACAAGCACCGGGCGTCACTCCATCGGAGACAAGCTCCGGGCGTCACTCCCTCAGAGACAAGCTCCGGGCGTCACTCCCTCAGAGACAAGCTCCGGGCGTCACTCCCTCAGAGACAAGCTCCGGGCGTCACTCCCTCAGAGACAAGCTCCGGGCGTCACTCCCTCGGAGACAAGCTCCGGGCGTCACTCCCTCGGACACAAGCTCAGGGCGTCACTCCCTCGGAGACAAGCCCCGGGCGTCACTCCCTCGGAGACAAACTCCGGGCGTCACTCCCTCGGACACAAGCTCCGGGCGTCACTCCCTCGGAGACAAGCTCCGGGCGTCACTCCCTCGGAGACAAGCTCCGGGCGTCACTCCCTCGGAGACAAGGTCCGGGCGTCACTCCCTCGGAGACAAGCTCCGGGCGTCACTCCCTCGGGGACAAGCTCCGGGCGTCACTCCCTCGGAGACAAGCTCCGGGTGTCACTCCCCCGTAGACAAACTCCGGGCGTCACTCCCTCGGAGACAAGGTCCTTCGGAGACAAGCTCCGGGCGTCACTCCCTCGGAGACAAGCTCCGGGCGTCACTCCCTCGGAGACAAGGTCCGGGCGTCACTCCCTCGGAGACAAACTCCGGGCGTCACTCCCTCGGAGACAAGCTCCGGGCGTCACTCCCTCGGAGACAAGCTCCGGGCGTCACTCCCTCGGAGACAAGGTCCGGGCGTCACTCCCTCGGAGACAAGCTCCGGGCGTCTCTCCCTCGGAGACAAGGTCCGGGCGTCACTCCCTCGGAGACAAGCTCCGGGCGTCACTCCCTCGGAGACAAGCTCCGGGCGTCACTCCCTCGGAGACAAGCTCCGGGCGTCACTCCCTCGGAGATAAGCTCCGGGCGTCACTCGCTCGGAGACAAGCTCCGGGCGTCACTCCCTCGGAGACAAGCTCCGGGCGTCACTCCCTCAGAGACAAGCTCCGGGCGTCACTCCCTCGGACACAAGCACCGGGCGTCACTCCCTCGCAGACATGCTCCGGGCGTCACTCCCTCAGAGACAAGCTCCGGGCGTCACTCCCTCAGAGACAAGCTCCGGGCGTCACTCCCTCGGACACAAGCACCGGGCGTCACTCCATCGGAGACAAGCTCCGGGCGTCACTCCCTCAGAGACAAGCTCCGGGCGTCACTCCCTCAGAGACAAGCTCCGGGCGTCACTCCCTCAGAGACAAGCTCCGGGCGTCACTCCCTCAGAGACAAGCTCCGGGCGTCACTCCCTCGGAGACAAGCTCCGGGCGTCACTCCCTCGGACACAAGCTCAGGGCGTCACTCCCTCGGAGACAAGCCCCGGGCGTCACTCCCTCGGAGACAAACTCCGGGCGTCACTCCCTCGGACACAAGCTCCGGGCGTCACTCCCTCGGAGACAAGCTCCGGGCGTCACTCCCTCGGAGACAAGCTCCGGGCGTCACTCCCTCGGAGACAAGGTCCGGGCGTCACTCCCTCGGAGACAAGCTCCGGGCGTCACTCCCTCGGAGACAAGCTCCGGGCGTCACTCCCTCGGAGACAAGCTCCGGGCGTCACTCCCCCGTTGACAAACTCCGGGCGTCACTCCCTCGGAGACAAGGTCCTTCGGAGACAAGCTCCGGGCGTCACTCCCTCGGAGACAAGCTCCGGGCGTCACTCCCTCGGAGACAAGGTCCGGGCGTCACTCCCTCGGAGACAAACTCCGGGCGTCACTCCCTCGGAGACAAGCTCCGGGCGTCACTCCCTCGGAGACAAGCTCCGGGCGTCACTCCCTCGGAGACAAGCTCCGGGCGTCACTCCCTCGGAGACAAGCTCCGGGCGTCACTCCCTCGGAGACAAGCTCCGGGCGTCACTCCCTCGGAGACAAGCTCCGGGCGTCACTCCCTCGGAGACAAGGTCCGGGCGTCACTCCCTCGGAGACAAGCTCCGGGCGTCACTCCCTCGGAGACAAGCTCCGGGCGTCACTCCCTCGGAGACAAGCTCCGGGCGTCACTCCCTCGGAGACAAGGTCCGGGCGTCACTCCCTCGGAGACAAGCTCCGGGCGTCTCTCCCTCGGAGACAAGGTCCGGGCGTCACTCCCTCGGAGACAAGCTCCGGGCGTCACTCCCTCGGAGACAAGCTCCGGGCGTCACTCCCTCGGAGACAAGCTCCGGGCGTCACTCCCTCGGAGATAAGCTCCGGGCGTCACTCCCTCGGAGACAAGCTCCGGGCGTCACTCCCTCGGAGACAAGCTCCGGGCGTCACTCCCTCGGAGACAAGCTCCGGGCGTCACTCCCTCGGAGACAAGGTCCGGGCGTCACTCCCTCGGAGACAAACTCCGGGCGTCACTCCCTCGGAGACAAGCTCCGGGCGTCACTCCCTCGGAGACAAGGTCCGGGCGTCACTCCCTCGGAGACAAACTCCGGGCGTCACTCCCTCGGAGACAAGCTCCGGGCGTCACTCCCTCGGAGACAAGCTCCGGGCGTCACTCCCTCGGAGACAAGCTCCGGGCGTCACTCCCTCGGAGACAATCTCCGGGCGTCACTCCCTCGGTGACAAGCTCCGGGCGTCACTCCCTCGGAGACAAGCTCCGGGCGTCACTCCCTCGGAGACAAGCTCCGGGCGTCACTCCCTCGGAGACAAGCTCCGGGCGTCACTCCCTCGGAGACAAGCTCCGGGCGTCACTCACTCGGAGACAAGCTCCGGGCGTCACTCCCTCGGAGACAAGCTCCGGGCGTCACTCCCTCGGAGACAAGCTCCGGGCGTCACTCCCTCGGAGACAAGGTCCGGGCGTCACTCCCTCGGAGACAAGCTCCGAGCGTCACTCCCTCGGAGACAAGCTCCGAGCGTCACTCCCTCGGAGACAAACTCCGGGCGTCACTCCCTCGGAGACAAACTCCGGGCGTCACTCCCTCGGAGACAAGCTCCGGGCGTCACTCCCTCGGAGACAAGCTCCGGGCGTCACTCCCTCGGAGACAAGCTCCGGGCGTCACTCCCTCGGAGACATGCTCCGGGCGTCACTCCCTCGGAGACAAGCTCCGGGCGTCACTCCCTCGGAGACAAGCTCCGAGCGTCACTCCCTCGGAGACAAACTCCGGGCGTCACTCCCTCGGAGACAAACTCCGGGCGTCACTCCCTCAGAGACAAGCTCCGGGCGTCACTCCCTCGGAGACAAGCTCCGGGCGTCACTCCCTCGGAGACAAGCTCCGCGCGTCACTCCCTCGGAGACAAGGTCCGGGCGTCACTCCCTCGGAGGCAAGGTCCGGGCGTCACTCCCTCGGAGACATGGTCCGGGCGTCACTCCCTCGGAGACAAGCTCCGGGCGTCACTCCCTCGGAGACAAGCTCCGGGCGTCACTCCCTCGGAGACAAGCTCCGGGCGTCACTCCCTCGGAGACAAGCTCCGGGCGTCACTCCCTCGGAGACAAGCTCCGGGCGTCACTCCCTCGGAGACAAGCTCCGGGCGTCACTCCCTCGGAGACAAGCTCCGGGCGTCACTCCCTCGGAGACAAGCTCCGGGCGTCACTCCCTCGGAGACAAGCTCCGGGCGTCACTCCCTCGGAGACAAGCTCCGGGCGTCACTCCCTCGGAGACAAGCTCCGGGCGTCACTCCCTCGGAGACAAGCTCCGGGCGTCACTCCCTCGGAGACAAGCTCCGGGCGTCACTCCCTCGGAGACAAGCTCCGGGCGTCACTCCCTCGGAGACAAGCTCCGGGCGTCACTCCCTCAGAGACAAGCTCCGGGCGTCACTCCCTCGGACACAAGCACCGGGCGTCACTCCCTCGCAGACAAGCTCCGGGCGTCACTCCCTCAGAGACAAGCTCCGAGCGTCACTCCCTCGGAGACAAGCTCCGAGCGTCACTCCCTCGGAGACAAACTCCGGGCGTCACTCCCTCGGAGACAAACTCCGGGCGTCACTCCCTCGGAGACAAGCTCCGGGCGTCACTCCCTCGGAGACAAGCTCCGGGCGTCACTCCCTCGGAGACAAGGTCCGGGCGTCACTCCCTCGGAGACAAGCTCCGGGCGTCACTCCCTCGGAGACAAGCTCCGGGCGTCACTCCCTCGGAGACATGCTCCGGGCGTCACTCCCTCGGAGACAAGCTCCGCGCGTCACTCCCTCGGAGACAAGGTCCGGGCGTCACTCCCTCGGAGGCAAGGTCCGGGCGTCACTCCCTCGGAGACATGGTCCGGGCGTCACTCCCTCGGAGACAAGCTCCGGGCGTCACTCCCTCGGAGACAAGCTCCGGGCGTCACTCCCTCGGAGACAAGCTCCGGGCGTCACTCCCTCGGAGACAAGCTCCGGGCGTCACTCCCTCGGAGACAAGCTCCGGGCGTCACTCCCTCGGAGACAAGCTCCGGGCGTCACTCCCTCGGAGACAAGCTCCGGGCGTCACTCCCTCGGAGACAAGCTCCGGGCGTCACTCCCTCGGAGACAAGCTCCGGGCGTCACTCCCTCGGAGACAAGCTCCGGGCGTCACTCCCTCGGAGACAAGCTCCGGGCGTCACTCCCTCGGAGACAAGCTCCGGGCGTCACTCCCTCGGAGACAAGCTCCGGGCGTCACTCCCTCGGAGACAAGCTCCGGGCGTCACTCCCTCAGAGACAAGCTCCGGGCGTCACTCCCTCGGACACAAGCACCGGGCGTCACTCCCTCGCAGACAAGCTCCGGGCGTCACTCCCTCAGAGACAAGCTCCGGGCGTCACTCCCTCAGAGACAAGCTCCGGGCGTCACTCCCTCGGACACAAGCACCGGGCGTCACTCCATCGGAGACAAGCTCCGGGCGTCACTCCCTCAGAGACAAGCTCCGGGCGTCACTCCCTCAGAGACAAGCTCCGGGCGTCACTCCCTCAGAGACAAGCTCCGGGCGTCACTCCCTCAGAGACAAGCTCCGGGCGTCACTCCCTCGGAGACAAGCTCCGGGCGTCACTCCCTCGGACACAAGCTCAGGGCGTCACTCCCTCGGAGACAAGCCCCGGGCGTCACTCCCTCGGAGACAAACTCCGGGCGTCACTCCCTCGGACACAAGCTCCGGGCGTCACTCCCTCGGAGACAAGCTCCGGGCGTCACTCCCTCGGAGACAAGCTCCGGGCGTCACTCCCTCGGAGACAAGGTCCGGGCGTCACTCCCTCGGAGACAAGCTCCGGGCGTCACTCCCTCGGGGACAAGCTCCGGGCGTCACTCCCTCGGAGACAAGCTCCGGGTGTCACTCCCCCGTAGACAAACTCCGGGCGTCACTCCCTCGGAGACAAGGTCCTTCGGAGACAAGCTCCGGGCGTCACTCCCTCGGAGACAAGCTCCGGGCGTCACTCCCTCGGAGACAAGGTCCGGGCGTCACTCCCTCGGAGACAAGGTCCGGGCGTCACTACCTCGGAGACAAGCTCCGGGCGTCACTCCCTCGGAGACAAGCTCCGGGCGTCACTCCCTCGGAGACAAGCTCCGGGCGTCACTCCCCCGTTGACAAACTCCGGGCGTCACTCCCTCGGAGACAAGGTCCTTCGGAGACAAGCTCCGGGCGTCACTCCCTCGGAGACAAGCTCCGGGCGTCACTCCCTCGGAGACAAGGTCCGGGCGTCACTCCCTCGGAGACAAACTCCGGGCGTCACTCCCTCGGAGACAAGCTCCGGGCGTCACTCCCTCGGAGACAAGCTCCGGGCGTCACTCCCTCGGAGACAAGCTCCGGGCGTCACTCCCTCGGAGACAAGCTCCGGGCGTCACTCCCTCGGAGACAAGCTCCGGGCGTCACTCCCTCGGAGACAAGGTCCGGGCGTCACTCCCTCGGAGACAAACTCCGGGCGTCACTCCCTCGGAGACAAGCTCCGGGCGTCACTCCCTCGGAGACAAGCTCCGGGCGTCACTCCCTCGGAGACAAGCTCCGGGCGTCACTCCCTCGGAGACAATCTCCGGGCGTCACTCCCTCGGTGACAAGCTCCGGGCGTCACTCCCTCGGAGACAAGCTCCGGGCGTCACTCCCTCGGAGACAAGCTCCGGGCGTCACTCCCTCGGAGACAAGCTCCGGGCGTCACTCCCTCGGAGACAAGCTCCGGGCGTCACTCACTCGGAGACAAGCTCCGGGCGTCACTCCCTCGGAGACAAGCTCCGGGCGTCACTCCCTCGGAGACAAGCTCCGGGCGTCACTCCCTCGGAGACAAGGTCCGGGCGTCACTCCCTCGGAGACAAGCTCCGAGCGTCACTCCCTCGGAGACAAGCTCCGAGCGTCACTCCCTCGGAGACAAACTCCGGGCGTCACTCCCTCGGAGACAAACTCCGGGAGTCACTCCCTCGGAGACAAGCTCCGGGCGTCACTCCCTCGGAGACAAGCTCCGGGCGTCACTCCCTCGGAGACAAGCTCCGGGCGTCACTCCCTCGGAGACATGCTCCGGGCGTCACTCCCTCGGAGACAAGCTCCGGGCGTCACTCCCTCGGAGACAAGCTCCGAGCGTCACTCCCTCGGAGACAAACTCCGGGCGTCACTCCCTCGGAGACAAACTCCGGGCGTCACTCCCTCAGAGACAAGCTCCGGGCGTCACTCCCTCGGAGACAAGCTCCGGGCGTCACTCCCTCGGAGACAAGCTCCGCGCGTCACTCCCTCGGAGACAAGGTCCGGGCGTCACTCCCTCGGAGGCAAGGTCCGGGCGTCACTCCCTCGGAGACATGGTCCGGGCGTCACTCCCTCGGAGACAAGCTCCGGGCGTCACTCCCTCGGAGACAAGCTCCGGGCGTCACTCCCTCGGAGGCAAGGTCCGGGCGTCACTCCCTCGGAGACATGGTCCGGGCGTCACTCCCTCGGAGACAAGCTCCGGGCGTCACTCCCTCGGAGACAAGCTCCGGGCGTCACTCCCTCGGAGACAAGCTCCGGGCGTCACTCCCTCGGAGACAAGCTCCGGGCGTCACTCCCTCGGAGACAAGCTCCGGGCGTCACTCCCTCGGAGACAAGCTCCGGGCGTCACTCCCTCGGAGACAAGCTCCGGGCGTCACTCCCTCGGAGACAAGCTCCGGGCGTCACTCCCTCGGAGACAAGCTCCGGGCGTCACTCCCTCGGAGACAAGCTCCGGGCGTCACTCCCTCGGAGACAAGCTCCGGGCGTCACTCCCTCGGAGACAAGCTCCGGGCGTCACTCCCTCAGAGACAAGCTCCGGGCGTCACTCCCTCGGACACAAGCACCGGGCGTCACTCCCTCGCAGACAAGCTCCGGGCGTCACTCCCTCAGAGACAAGCTCCGAGCGTCACTCCCTCGGAGACAAGCTCCGAGCGTCACTCCCTCGGAGACAAACTCCGGGCGTCACTCCCTCGGAGACAAACTCCGGGCGTCACTCCCTCGGAGACAAGCTCCGGGCGTCACTCCCTCGGAGACAAGCTCCGGGCGTCACTCCCTCGGAGACAAGGTCCGGGCGTCACTCCCTCGGAGACAAGCTCCGGGCGTCACTCCCTCGGAGACAAGCTCCGGGCGTCACTCCCTCGGAGACATGCTCCGGGCGTCACTCCCTCGGAGACAAGCTCCGCGCGTCACTCCCTCGGAGACAAGGTCCGGGCGTCACTCCCTCGGAGGCAAGGTCCGGGCGTCACTCCCTCGGAGACATGGTCCGGGCGTCACTCCCTCGGAGACAAGCTCCGGGCGTCACTCCCTCGGAGACAAGCTCCGGGCGTCACTCCCTCGGAGACAAGCTCCGGGCGTCACTCCCTCGGAGACAAGCTCCGGGCGTCACTCCCTCGGAGACAAGCTCCGGGCGTCACTCCCTCGGAGACAAGCTCCGGGCGTCACTCCCTCGGAGACAAGCTCCGGGCGTCACTCCCTCGGAGACAAGCTCCGGGCGTCACTCCCTCGGAGACAAGCTCCGGGCGTCACTCCCTCGGAGACAAGCTCCGGGCGTCACTCCCTCGGAGACAAGCTCCGGGCGTCACTCCCTCGGAGACAAGCTCCGGGCGTCACTCCCTCGGAGACAAGCTCCGGGCGTCACTCCCTCGGAGACAAGCTCCGGGCGTCACTCCCTCAGAGACAAGCTCCGGGCGTCACTCCCTCGGACACAAGCACCGGGCGTCACTCCCTCGCAGACAAGCTCCGGGCGTCACTCCCTCAGAGACAAGCTCCGGGCGTCACTCCCTCGGACACAAGCACCGGGCGTCACTCCATCGGAGACAAGCTCCGGGCGTCACTCCCTCAGAGACAAGCTCCGGGCGTCACTCCCTCAGAGACAAGCTCCGGGCGTCACTCCCTCAGAGACAAGCTCCGGGCGTCACTCCCTCAGAGACAAGCTCCGGGCGTCACTCCCTCGGAGACAAGCTCCGGGCGTCACTCCCTCGGACACAAGCTCAGGGCGTCACTCCCTCGGAGACAAGCCCCGGGCGTCACTCCCTCGGAGACAAACTCCGGGCGTCACTCCCTCGGACACAAGCTCCGGGCGTCACTCCCTCGGAGACAAGCTCCGGGCGTCACTCCCTCGGAGACAAGGTCCGGGCGTCACTCCCTCGGAGACAAGCTCCGGGCGTCACTCCCTCGGGGACAAGCTCCGGGCGTCACTCCCTCGGAGACAAGCTCCGGGTGTCACTCCCCCGTAGACAAACTCCGGGCGTCACTCCCTCGGAGACAAGGTCCTTCGGAGACAAGCTCCGGGCGTCACTCCCTCGGAGACAAGCTCCGGGCGTCACTCCCTCGGAGACAAGGTCCGGGCGTCACTCCCTCGGAGACAAACTCCGGGCGTCACTCCCTCGGAGACAAGCTCCGGGCGTCACTCCCTCGGAGACAAGCTCCGGGCGTCACTCCCTCGGAGACAAGGTCCGGGCGTCACTCCCTCGGAGACAAGCTCCGGGCGTCTCTCCCTCGGAGACAAGGTCCGGGCGTCACTCCCTCGGAGACAAGCTCCGGGCGTCACTCCCTCGGAGACAAGCTCCGGGCGTCACTCCCTCGGAGACAAGCTCCGGGCGTCACTCCCTCGGAGACAAGCTCCGGGCGTCACTCCCTCGGAGACAAGCTCCGGGCGTCACTCCCTCGGAGACAAGCTCCGGGCGTCACTCCCTCAGAGACAAGCTCCGGGCGTCACTCCCTCGGACACAAGCACCGGGCGTCACTCCCTCGCAGACAAGCTCCGGGCGTCACTCCCTCAGAGACAAGCTCCGGGCGTCACTCCCTCAGAGACAAGCTCCGGGCGTCACTCCCTCGGACACAAGCACCGGGCGTCACTCCATCGGAGACAAGCTCCGGGCGTCACTCCCTCAGAGACAAGCTCCGGGCGTCACTCCCTCAGAGACAAGCTCCGGGCGTCACTCCCTCAGAGACAAGCTCCGGGCGTCACTCCCTCAGAGACAAGCTCCGGGCGTCACTCCCTCGGAGACAAGCTCCGGGCGTCACTCCCTCGGACACAAGCTCAGGGCGTCACTCCCTCGGAGACAAGCCCCGGGCGTCACTCCCTCGGAGACAAACTCCGGGCGTCACTCCCTCGGACACAAGCTCCGGGCGTCACTCCCTCGGAGACAAGCTCCGGGCGTCACTCCCTCGGAGACAAGCTCCGGGCGTCACTCCCTCGGAGACAAGGTCCGGGCGTCACTCCCTCGGAGACAAGCTCCGGGCGTCACTCCCTCGGGGACAAGCTCCGGGCGTCACTCCCTCGGAGACAAGCTCCGGGTGTCACTCCCCCGTAGACAAACTCCGGGCGTCACTCCCTCGGAGACAAGGTCCTTCGGAGACAAGCTCCGGGCGTCACTCCCTCGGAGACAAGCTCCGGGCGTCACTCCCTCGGAGACAAGGTCCGGGCGTCACTCCCTCGGAGACAAACTCCGGGCGTCACTCCCTCGGAGACAAGCTCCGGGCGTCACTCCCTCGGAGACAAGCTCCGGGCGTCACTCCCTCGGAGACAAGGTCCGGGCGTCACTCCCTCGGAGACAAGCTCCGGGCGTCTCTCCCTCGGAGACAAGGTCCGGGCGTCACTCCCTCGGAGACAAGCTCCGGGCGTCACTCCCTCGGAGACAAGCTCCGGGCGTCACTCCCTCGGAGACAAGCTCCGGGCGTCACTCCCTCGGAGATAAGCTCCGGGCGTCACTCGCTCGGAGACAAGCTCCGGGCGTCACTCCCTCGGAGACAAGCTCCGGGCGTCACTCCCTCAGAGACAAGCTCCGGGCGTCACTCCCTCGGACACAAGCACCGGGCGTCACTCCCTCGCAGACATGCTCCGGGCGTCACTCCCTCAGAGACAAGCTCCGGGCGTCACTCCCTCAGAGACAAGCTCCGGGCGTCACTCCCTCGGACACAAGCACCGGGCGTCACTCCATCGGAGACAAGCTCCGGGCGTCACTCCCTCAGAGACAAGCTCCGGGCGTCACTCCCTCAGAGACAAGCTCCGGGCGTCACTCCCTCAGAGACAAGCTCCGGGCGTCACTCCCTCAGAGACAAGCTCCGGGCGTCACTCCCTCGGAGACAAGCTCCGGGCGTCACTCCCTCGGACACAAGCTCAGGGCGTCACTCCCTCGGAGACAAGCCCCGGGCGTCACTCCCTCGGAGACAAACTCCGGGCGTCACTCCCTCGGACACAAGCTCCGGGCGTCACTCCCTCGGAGACAAGCTCCGGGCGTCACTCCCTCGGAGACAAGCTCCGGGCGTCACTCCCTCGGAGACAAGGTCCGGGCGTCACTCCCTCGGAGACAAGCTCCGGGCGTCACTCCCTCGGAGACAAGCTCCGGGCGTCACTCCCTCGGAGACAAGCTCCGGGCGTCACTCCCCCGTTGACAAACTCCGGGCGTCACTCCCTCGGAGACAAGGTCCTTCGGAGACAAGCTCCGGGCGTCACTCCCTCGGAGACAAGCTCCGGGCGTCACTCCCTCGGAGACAAGGTCCGGGCGTCACTCCCTCGGAGACAAACTCCGGGCGTCACTCCCTCGGAGACAAGCTCCGGGCGTCACTCCCTCGGAGACAAGCTCCGGGCGTCACTCCCTCGGAGACAAGCTCCGGGCGTCACTCCCTCGGAGACAAGCTCCGGGCGTCACTCCCTCGGAGACAAGCTCCGGGCGTCACTCCCTCGGAGACAAGCTCCGGGCGTCACTCCCTCGGAGACAAGGTCCGGGCGTCACTCCCTCGGAGACAAGCTCCGGGCGTCACTCCCTCGGAGACAAGCTCCGGGCGTCACTCCCTCGGAGACAAGCTCCGGGCGTCACTCCCTCGGAGACAAGGTCCGGGCGTCACTCCCTCGGAGACAAGCTCCGGGCGTCTCTCCCTCGGAGACAAGGTCCGGGCGTCACTCCCTCGGAGACAAGCTCCGGGCGTCACTCCCTCGGAGACAAGCTCCGGGCGTCACTCCCTCGGAGACAAGCTCCGGGCGTCACTCCCTCGGAGATAAGCTCCGGGCGTCACTCCCTCGGAGACAAGCTCCGGGCGTCACTCCCTCGGAGACAAGCTCCGGGCGTCACTCCCTCGGAGACAAGCTCCGGGCGTCACTCCCTCGGAGACAAGGTCCGGGCGTCACTCCCTCGGAGACAAACTCCGGGCGTCACTCCCTCGGAGACAAGCTCCGGGCGTCACTCCCTCGGAGACAAGGTCCGGGCGTCACTCCCTCGGAGACAAACTCCGGGCGTCACTCCCTCGGAGACAAGCTCCGGGCGTCACTCCCTCGGAGACAAGCTCCGGGCGTCACTCCCTCGGAGACAAGCTCCGGGCGTCACTCCCTCGGAGACAATCTCCGGGCGTCACTCCCTCGGTGACAAGCTCCGGGCGTCACTCCCTCGGAGACAAGCTCCGGGCGTCACTCCCTCGGAGACAAGCTCCGGGCGTCACTCCCTCGGAGACAAGCTCCGGGCGTCACTCCCTCGGAGACAAGCTCCGGGCGTCACTCACTCGGAGACAAGCTCCGGGCGTCACTCCCTCGGAGACAAGCTCCGGGCGTCACTCCCTCGGAGACAAGCTCCGGGCGTCACTCCCTCGG
The DNA here is from genome assembly GCF_047496885.1 of Scyliorhinus torazame. Classification (NCBI taxonomy): domain Eukaryota; kingdom Metazoa; phylum Chordata; class Chondrichthyes; order Carcharhiniformes; family Scyliorhinidae; genus Scyliorhinus; species Scyliorhinus torazame. Next base: position 53,850 of record NW_027308753.1, read on the forward strand.
AGACAAGGTCCGGGCGTCACTCCCTCGGAGACAAGCTCCGAGCGTCACTCCCTCGGAGACAAGCTCCGAGCGTCACTCCCTCGGAGACAAACTCCGGGCGTCACTCCCTCGGAGACAAACTCCGGGCGTCACTCCCTCGGAGACAAGCTCCGGGCGTCACTCCCTCGGAGACAAGCTCCGGGCGTCACTCCCTCGGAGACAAGCTCCGGGCGTCACTCCCTCGGAGACATGCTCCGGGCGTCACTCCCTCGGAGACAAGCTCCGGGCGTCACTCCCTCGGAGACAAGCTCCGAGCGTCACTCCCTCGGAGACAAACTCCGGGCGTCACTCCCTCGGAGACAAACTCCGGGCGTCACTCCCTCAGAGACAAGCTCCGGGCGTCACTCCCTCGGAGACAAGCTCCGGGCGTCACTCCCTCGGAGACAAGCTCCGCGCGTCACTCCCTCGGAGACAAGGTCCGGGCGTCACTCCCTCGGAGGCAAGGTCCGGGCGTCACTCCCTCGGAGACATGGTCCGGGCGTCACTCCCTCGGAGACAAGCTCCGGGCGTCACTCCCTCGGAGACAAGCTCCGGGCGTCACTCCCTCGGAGACAAGCTCCGGGCGTCACTCCCTCGGAGACAAGCTCCGGGCGTCACTCCCTCGGAGACAAGCTCCGGGCGTCACTCCCTCGGAGACAAGCTCCGGGCGTCACTCCCTCGGAGACAAGCTCCGGGCGTCACTCCCTCGGAGACAAGCTCCGGGCGTCACTCCCTCGGAGACAAGCTCCGGGCGTCACTCCCTCGGAGACAAGCTCCGGGCGTCACTCCCTCGGAGACAAGCTCCGGGCGTCACTCCCTCGGAGACAAGCTCCGGGCGTCACTCCCTCGGAGACAAGCTCCGGGCGTCACTCCCTCGGAGACAAGCTCCGGGCGTCACTCCCTCGGAGACAAGCTCCGGGCGTCACTCCCTCAGAGACAAGCTCCGGGCGTCACTCCCTCGGACACAAGCACCGGGCGTCACTCCCTCGCAGACAAGCTCCGGGCGTCACTCCCTCAGAGACAAGCTCCGAGCGTCACTCCCTCGGAGACAAGCTCCGAGCGTCACTCCCTCGGAGACAAACTCCGGGCGTCACTCCCTCGGAGACAAACTCCGGGCGTCACTCCCTCGGAGACAAGCTCCGGGCGTCACTCCCTCGGAGACAAGCTCCGGGCGTCACTCCCTCGGAGACAAGGTCCGGGCGTCACTCCCTCGGAGACAAGCTCCGGGCGTCACTCCCTCGGAGACAAGCTCCGGGCGTCACTCCCTCGGAGACATGCTCCGGGCGTCACTCCCTCGGAGACAAGCTCCGCGCGTCACTCCCTCGGAGACAAGGTCCGGGCGTCACTCCCTCGGAGGCAAGGTCCGGGCGTCACTCCCTCGGAGACATGGTCCGGGCGTCACTCCCTCGGAGACAAGCTCCGGGCGTCACTCCCTCGGAGACAAGCTCCGGGCGTCACTCCCTCGGAGACAAGCTCCGGGCGTCACTCCCTCGGAGACAAGCTCCGGGCGTCACTCCCTCGGAGACAAGCTCCGGGCGTCACTCCCTCGGAGACAAGCTCCGGGCGTCACTCCCTCGGAGACAAGCTCCGGGCGTCACTCCCTCGGAGACAAGCTCCGGGCGTCACTCCCTCGGAGACAAGCTCCGGGCGTCACTCCCTCGGAGACAAGCTCCGGGCGTCACTCCCTCGGAGACAAGCTCCGGGCGTCACTCCCTCGGAGACAAGCTCCGGGCGTCACTCCCTCGGAGACAAGCTCCGGGCGTCACTCCCTCGGAGACAAGCTCCGGGCGTCACTCCCTCAGAGACAAGCTCCGGGCGTCACTCCCTCGGACACAAGCACCGGGCGTCACTCCCTCGCAGACAAGCTCCGGGCGTCACTCCCTCAGAGACAAGCTCCGGGCGTCACTCCCTCAGAGACAAGCTCCGGGCGTCACTCCCTCGGACACAAGCACCGGGCGTCACTCCATCGGAGACAAGCTCCGGGCGTCACTCCCTCAGAGACAAGCTCCGGGCGTCACTCCCTCAGAGACAAGCTCCGGGCGTCACTCCCTCAGAGACAAGCTCCGGGCGTCACTCCCTCAGAGACAAGCTCCGGGCGTCACTCCCTCGGAGACAAGCTCCGGGCGTCACTCCCTCGGACACAAGCTCAGGGCGTCACTCCCTCGGAGACAAGCCCCGGGCGTCACTCCCTCGGAGACAAACTCCGGGCGTCACTCCCTCGGACACAAGCTCCGGGCGTCACTCCCTCGGAGACAAGCTCCGGGCGTCACTCCCTCGGAGACAAGCTCCGGGCGTCACTCCCTCGGAGACAAGGTCCGGGCGTCACTCCCTCGGAGACAAGCTCCGGGCGTCACTCCCTCGGGGACAAGCTCCGGGCGTCACTCCCTCGGAGACAAGCTCCGGGTGTCACTCCCCCGTAGACAAACTCCGGGCGTCACTCCCTCGGAGACAAGGTCCTTCGGAGACAAGCTCCGGGCGTCACTCCCTCGGAGACAAGCTCCGGGCGTCACTCCCTCGGAGACAAGGTCCGGGCGTCACTCCCTCGGAGACAAACTCCGGGCGTCACTCCCTCGGAGACAAGCTCCGGGCGTCACTCCCTCGGAGACAAGCTCCGGGCGTCACTCCCTCGGAGACAAGGTCCGGGCGTCACTCCCTCGGAGACAAGCTCCGGGCGTCTCTCCCTCGGAGACAAGGTCCGGGCGTCACTCCCTCGGAGACAAGCTCCGGGCGTCACTCCCTCGGAGACAAGCTCCGGGCGTCACTCCCTCGGAGACAAGCTCCGGGCGTCACTCCCTCGGAGATAAGCTCCGGGCGTCACTCGCTCGGAGACAAGGTCCGGACGTCACTCCCTCGGAGACAAGCTCCGGGCGTCACTCCCTCGGAGACAAGCTCCGGGCGTCACTCCCTCGGAGACAAGCTCCGGGCGTCACTCCCTCGGAGACAAGGTCCGGGCGTCACTCCCTCGGAGACAAACTCCGGGCGTCACTCCCTCGGAGACAAGCTCCGGGCGTCACTCCCTCGGAGACAAGGTCCGGGCGTCACTCCCTCGGAGACAAACTCCGGGCGTCACTCCCTCGGAGACAAGCTCCGGGCGTCACTCCCTCGGAGACAAGCTCCGGGCGTCACTCCCTCGGAGACAAGCTCCGGGCGTCACTCCCTCGGAGACAAGCTCCGGGCGTCACTCCCTCGGAGACAAGCTCCGGGCGTCACTCCCTCGGAGACAAGCTCCGGGCGTCACTCCCTCGGAGACAAGCTCCGGGCATCACTCCCTCGGAGACAAGCTCCGGGCGTCACTCCCTCGGAGACAAGCTCCGGGCGTCACTCCCTCGGAGACAAGGTCCGGGCGTCACTCCCTCGGAGACAAGCTCCAAGCGTCACTCCCTCGGAGACAAGCTCCAAGCGTCACTCCCTCGGAGACAAGGTCCGGGCGTCACTCCCTCGGAGACAAGCTCCGGGCGTCACTCCCTCGGAGACAAGCTCCGGGTGTCATTCCCTCGGAGACAAGGTCCGGGCGTCACTCCCTCGGAGACAAACTCCGGGCTTCACTCCCTCGGAGACAAACTACGGGCGTCACTCCCTCGGAGACAAACAACGGGCGTCACTCCCTCGGAGACATGGTCCGGGCGTCACTCCCTCGGACACAAGCTCCGGGCGTCACTCCCTCGGAGACAAGCCCCGGGCGTCACTCCCTCGGAGACAATCTCCGGGCGTCACTCCCTCGGTGACAAGCTCCGGGCGTCACTCCCTCGGAGACAAGCTCCGGGCGTCACTCCCTCGGAGACAAGCTCCGGGCGTCACTCCCTCGGAGACAAGCTCCGGGCGTCACTCCCTCGGAGACAAGCTCCGGGCGTCACTCACTCGGAGACAAGCTCCGGGCGTCACTCCCTCGGAGACAAGCTCCGGGCGTCACTCCCTCGGAGACAAGGTCCGGGCGTCACTCCCTCGGAGACAAGGTCCGGGCGTCACTCCCTCGGAGACAAGCTCCGAGCGTCACTCCCTCGGAGACAAGCTCCGAGCGTCACTCCCTCGGAGACAAACTCCGGGCGTCACTCCCTCGGAGACAAACTCCGGGCGTCACTCCCTCGGAGACAAGCTCCGGGCGTCACTCCCTCGGTGACAAGCTCCGGGCGTCACTCCCTCGGAGACAAGGTCCGGGCGTCACTCCCTCGGAGACAAGCTCCGGGCGTCACTCCCTCGGAGACATGCTCCGGGCGTCACTCCCTCGGAGACAAGCTCCGCGCGTCACTCCCTCGGAGACAAGGTCCGGGCGTCACTCCCTCGGAGGCAAGGTCCGGGCGTCACTCCCTCGGAGACATGGTCCGGGCGTCACTCCCTCGGAGACAAGCTCCGGGCGTCACTCCCTCGGAGACAAGCTCCGGGCGTCACTCCCTCAGAGACAAGCTCCGGGCGTCACTCCCTCGGACACAAGCACCGGGCGTCACTCCCTCGCAGACAAGCTCCGGGCGTCACTCCCTCAGAGACAAGCTCCGGGCGTCACTCCCTCAGAGACAAGCTCCGGGCGTCACTCCCTCGGACACAAGCACCGGGCGTCACTCCATCGGAGACAAGCTCCGGGCGTCACTCCCTCAGAGACAAGCTCCGGGCGTCACTCCCTCAGAGACAAGCTCCGGGCGTCACTCCCTCAGAGACAAGCTCCGGGCGTCACTCCCTCAGAGACAAGCTCCGGGCGTCACTCCCTCGGAGACAAGCTCCGGGCGTCACTCCCTCGGACACAAGCTCAGGGCGTCACTCCCTCGGAGACAAGCCCCGGGCGTCACTCCCTCGGAGACAAACTCCGGGCGTCACTCCCTCGGACACAAGCTCCGGGCGTCACTCCCTCGGAGACAAGCTCCGGGCGTCACTCCCTCGGAGACAAGCTCCGGGCGTCACTCCCTCGGAGACAAGGTCCGGGCGTCACTCCCTCGGAGACAAGCTCCGGGCGTCACTCCCTCGGGGACAAGCTCCGGGCGTCACTCCCTCGGAGACAAGCTCCGGGTGTCACTCCCCCGTAGACAAACTCCGGGCGTCACTCCCTCGGAGACAAGGTCCTTCGGAGACAAGCTCCGGGCGTCACTCCCTCGGAGACAAGCTCCGGGCGTCACTCCCTCGGAGACAAGGTCCGGGCGTCACTCCCTCGGAGACAAACTCCGGGCGTCACTCCCTCGGAGACAAGCTCCGGGCGTCACTCCCTCGGAGACAAGCTCCGGGCGTCACTCCCTCGGAGACAAGGTCCGGGCGTCACTCCCTCGGAGACAAGCTCCGGGCGTCTCTACCTCGGAGACAAGGTCCGGGCGTCACTCCCTCGGAGACAAGCTCCGGGCGTCACTCCCTCGGAGACAAGCTCCGGGCGTCACTCCCTCGGAGACAAGCTCCGGGCGTCACTCCCTCGGAGATAAGCTCCGGGCGTCACTCGCTCGGAGACAAGGTCCGGACGTCACTCCCTCGGAGACAAGCTCCGGGCGTCACTCCCTCGGAGACAAGCTCCGGGCGTCACTCCCTCGGAGACAAGCTCCGGGCGTCACTCCCTCGGAGACAAGGTCCGGGCGTCACTCCCTCGGAGACAAACTCCGGGCGTCACTCCCTCGGAGACAAGCTCCGGGCGTCACTCCCTCGGAGACAAGGTCCGGGCGTCACTCCCTCGGAGACAAACTCCGGGCGTCACTCCCTCGGAGACAAGCTCCGGGCGTCACTCCCTCGGAGACAAGCTCCGGGCGTCACTCCCTCGGAGACAAGCTCCGGGCGTCACTCCCTCGGAGACAAGCTCCGGGCGTCACTCCCTCGGAGACAAGCTCCGGGCGTCACTCCCTCGGAGACAAGCTCCGGGCGTCACTCCCTCGGAGACAAGCTCCGGGCATCACTCCCTCGGAGACAAGCTCCGGGCGTCACTCCCTCGGAGACAAGCTCCGGGCGTCACTCCCTCGGAGACAAGGTCCGGGCGTCACTCCCTCGGAGACAAGCTCCAAGCGTCACTCCCTCGGAGACAAGCTCCAAGCGTCACTCCCTCGGAGACAAGGTCCGGGCGTCACTCCCTCGGAGACAAGCTCCGGGCGTCACTCCCTCGGAGACAAGCTCCGGGTGTCATTCCCTCGGAGACAAGGTCCGGGCGTCACTCCCTCGGAGACAAACTCCGGGCTTCACTCCCTCGGAGACAAACTACGGGCGTCACTCCCTCGGAGACAAACAACGGGCGTCACTCCCTCGGAGACATGGTCCGGGCGTCACTCCCTCGGACACAAGCTCCGGGCGTCACTCCCCCGGAGACAAGCCCCGGGCGTCACTCCCTCGGAGACAATCTCCGGGCGTCACTCCCTCGGTGACAAGCTCCGGGCGTCACTCCCTCGGAGACAAGCTCCGGGCGTCACTCCCTCGGAGACAAGCTCCGGGCGTCACTCCCTCGGAGACAAGCTCCGGGCGTCACTCCCTCGGAGACAAGCTCCGGGCGTCACTCACTCGGAGACAAGCTCCGGGCGTCACTCCCTCGGAGACAAGCTCCGGGCGTCACTCCCTCGGAGACAAGGTCCGGGCGTCACTCCCTCGGAGACAAGGTCCGGGCGTCACTCCCTCGGAGACAAGCTCCGAGCGTCACTCCCTCGGAGACAAGCTCCGAGCGTCACTCCCTCGGAGACAAACTCCGGGCGTCACTCCCTCGGAGACAAACTCCGGGCGTCACTCCCTCGGAGACAAGCTCCGGGCGTCACTCCCTCGGAGACAAGCTCCGGGCGTCACTCCCTCGGAGACAAGGTCCGGGCGTCACTCCCTCGGAGACAAGCTCCGGGCGTCACTCCCTCGGAGACATGCTCCGGGCGTCACTCCCTCGGAGACAAGCTCCGCGCGTCACTCCCTCGGAGACAAGGTCCGGGCGTCACTCCCTCGGAGGCAAGGTCCGGGCGTCACTCCCTCGGAGACATGGTCCGGGCGTCACTCCCTCGGAGACAAGCTCCGGGCGTCACTCCCTCGGAGACAAGCTCCGGGCGTCACTCCCTCGGAGACAAGCTCCGGGCGTCACTCCCTCGGAGACAAGCTCCGGGCGTCACTCCCTCGGAGACAAGCTCCGGGCGTCACTCCCTCGGAGACAAGCTCCGGGCGTCACTCCCTCGGAGACAAGCTCCGGGCGTCACTCCCTCGGAGACAAGCTCCGGGCGTCACTCCCTCGGAGACAAGCTCCGGGCGTCACTCCCTCGGAGACAAGCTCCGGGCGTCACTCCCTCGGAGACAAGCTCCGGGCGTCACTCCCTCGGAGACAAGCTCCGGGCGTCACTCCCTCGGAGACAAGCTCCGGGCGTCACTCCCTCGGAGACAAGCTCCGGGCGTCACTCCCTCAGAGACAAGCTCCGGGCGTCACTCCCTCGGACACAAGCACCGGGCGTCACTCCCTCGCAGACAAGCTCCGGGCGTCACTCCCTCAGAGACAAGCTCCGGGCGTCACTCCCTCAGAGACAAGCTCCGGGCGTCACTCCCTCGGACACAAGCACCGGGCGTCACTCCATCGGAGACAAGCTCCGGGCGTCACTCCCTCAGAGACAAGCTCCGGGCGTCACTCCCTCAGAGACAAGCTCCGGGCGTCACTCCCTCAGAGACAAGCTCCGGGCGTCACTCCCTCAGAGACAAGCTCCGGGCGTCACTCCCTCGGAGACAAGCTCCGGGCGTCACTCCCTCGGACACAAGCTCAGGGCGTCACTCCCTCGGAGACAAGCCCCGGGCGTCACTCCCTCGGAGACAAACTCCGGGCGTCACTCCCTCGGACACAAGCTCCGGGCGTCACTCCCTCGGAGACAAGCTCCGGGCGTCACTCCCTCGGAGACAAGCTCCGGGCGTCACTCCCTCGGAGACAAGGTCCGGGCGTCACTCCCTCGGAGACAAGCTCCGGGCGTCACTCCCTCGGAGACAAGCTCCGGGCGTCACTCCCTCGGAGACAATCTCCGGGCGTCACTCCCTCGGACACAAGCTCCGGGCGTCACTCCCTCGGAGACAAGCTCCGGGCGTCACTCCCTCGGAGACAAGCTCCGGGCGTCACTCCCTCGGAGACAAGCTCCGGGCGTCACTCCCTCGGAGACAAGGTCCGGGCGTCACTCCCTCGGGGACAAGCTCCGGGCGTCACTCCCTCGGAGACAAGCTCCGGGCGTCACTCCCCCGTAGACAAACTCCGGGCGTCACTCCCTCGGAGACAAGGTCCTTCGGAGACAAGCTCCGGGCGTCACTCCCTCGGAGACAAGCTCCGGGCGTCACTCCCTCGGAGACAAGGTCCGGGCGTCACTCCCTCGGAGACAAACTCCGGGCGTCACTCCCTCGGAGACAAGCTCCGGGCGTCACTCCCTCGGAGACAAGCTCCGGGCGTCACTCCCTCGGAGACAAGCTCCGGGCGTCACTCCCTCGGAGACAAGCTCCGGGCGTCACTCCCTCAGAGACAAGCTCCGGGCGTCACTCCCTCAGAGACAAGCTCCGGGCGTCACTCCCTTGGAGACAAGCTCCGGGCGTCACTTCCTCAGAGACAAGCTCCGGGCGTCACTCCCTCGGAGACAAGCTCCGGGCGTCACTCCCTCGGAGACAAGCTCCGGGCGTCACTCCCTCGGAGACAAGGTCCGGGCGTCACTCCCTCGGAGACAAGCTCCGGGCGTCTCTCCCTCGGAGACAAGGTCCGGGCGTCACTCCCTCGGAGACAAGCTCCGGGCGTCACTCCCTCGGAGACAAGCTCCGGGCGTCACTCCCTCGGAGACAAGCTCCGGGCGTCACTCCCTCGGAGATAAGCTCCGGGCGTCACTCCCTCGGAGACAAGGTCCGGGCGTCACTCCCTCGGAGACAAGCTCCGGGCGTCACTCCCTCGGAGACAAGCTCCGGGCGTCACTCCCTCGGAGACAAGCTCCGGGCGTCACTCCCTCGGAGACAAGGTCCGGGCGTCACTCCCTCGGAGACAAACTCCGGGCGTCACTCCCTCGGAGACAAGCTCCGGGCGTCACTCCCTCGGAGACAAGGTCCGGGCGTCACTCCCTCGGAGACAAACTCCGGGCGTCACTCCCTCGGAGACAAGCTCCGGGCGTCACTCCCTCGGAGACAAGCTCCGGGCGTCACTCCCTCGGAGACAAGCTCCGGGCGTCACTCCCTCGGAGACAAGCTCCGGGCGTCACTCCCTCGGAGACAAGCTCCGGGCGTCACTCCCTCGGAGACAAGCTCCGGGCGTCACTCACTCGGAGACAAGCTCCGGGCGTCACTCCCTCGGAGACAAGCTCCGGGCGTCACTCCCTCGGAGACAAGCTCCGGGCGTCACTCCCTCGGAGACAAGGTCCGGGCGTCACTCCCTCGGAGACAAGCTCCGAGCGTCACTCCCTCGGAGACAAGCTCCGAGCGTCACTCCCTCGGAGACAAGCTCCGAGCGTCACTCCCTTGGAGACAAACTCCGGGCGTCACTCCCTCGGAGACAAACTCCGGGCGTCACTCCCTCGGAGACAAGCTCCGGGCGTCACTCCCTCGGAGACAATCTCCGGGCGTCACTCCCTCGGAGACAAGGTCCGGGCGTCACTCCCTCGGAGACAAGCTCCGGGCGTCACTCCCTCGGAGACATGCTCCGGGCGTCACTCCCTCGGAGACAAGCTCCGCGCGTCACTCCCTCGGAGGCAAGGTCCGGGCGTCACTCCCTCAGAGACATGGTCCGGGCGGCACTCCCTCGGAGACAAGCTCCGGGCGTCACTCCCTCGGAGACAAGCTCCGGGCGTCACTCCCTCGGAGACAAGCTCCGGGCGTCACTCCCTCGGAGACAAGCTCCGGGCGTCACTCCCTCGGAGACAAGCTCCGGGCGTCACTCCCTCGGAGACAAGCTCCGGGCGTCACTCCCTCGGAGACAAGCTCCGGGCGTCACTCCCTCGGAGACAAGCTCCGGGCGTCACTCCCTCGGAGACAAGCTCCGGGCGTCACTCCCTCGGAGACAAGCTCCGGGCGTCACTCCCTCGGAGACAAGCTCCGGGCGTCACTCCCTCGGAGACAAGCTCCGGGCGTCACTCCCTCGGAGACAAGCTCCGGGCGTCACTCCCTCAGAGGCTAGCTCCGGGCGTCACTCCCTCGGACACAAGCACCGGGCGTCACTCCATCGGAGACAAGCTCCGGGCGTCACTCCCTCAGAGACAAGCTCCGGGCGTCACTCCCTCAGAGACAAGCTCCGGGCGTCACTCCCTCAGAGACAAGCTCCGGGCGTCACTCCCTCAGAGACAAGCTCCGGGCGTCACTCCCTCGGAGACAAGCTCCGGGCGTCACTCCCTCGGACACAAGCTCAGGGCGTCACTCCCTCGGAGACAAGCCCCGGGCGTCACTCCCTCGGAGACAAGCTCCGGGCGTCACTCCCTCGGAGACAAGCTCCGGGCGTCACTCCCTCGGAGACAAGCTCCGGGCGTCACTCCCTCGGAGACAAGCTCCGGGCGTCACTCCCTCGGAGACAAGCTCCGGGCGTCACTCCCTCGGAGACAAGCTCCGGGCGTCACTCCCTCGGAGACAAGCTCCGGGCGTCACTCCCTCAGAGACAAGCTCCGGGCGTCACTCCCTCGGACACAAGCACCGGGCGTCACTCCCTCGCAGACAAGCTCCGGGCGTCACTCCCTCAGAGACAAGCTCCGGGCGTCACTCCCTCAGAGACAAGCTCCGGGCGTCACTCCCTCGGACACAAGCACCGGGCGTCACTCCATCGGAGACAAGCTCCGGGCGTCACTCCCTCAGAGACAAGCTCCGGGCGTCACTCCCTCAGAGACAAGCTCCGGGCGTCACTCCCTCAGAGACAAGCTCCGGGCGTCACTCCCTCAGAGACAAGCTCCGGGCGTCACTCCCTCGGAGACAAGCTCCGGGCGTCACTCCCTCGGACACAAGCTCAGGGCGTCACTCCCTCGGAGACAAGCCCCGGGCGTCACTCCCTCGGAGACAAACTCCGGGCGTCACTCCCTCGGACACAAGCTCCGGGCGTCACTCCCTCGGAGACAAGCTCCGGGCGTCACTCCCTCGGAGTCAAGCTCCGGGCGTCACTCCCTCGGAGACAAGGTCCGGGCATCACTCCCTCGGAGACAAGCTCCGGGCGTCACTCCCTCGGAGACAAGCTCCGGGCGTCACTCCCTCGGAGACAAGGTCCGGGCGTCACTCCCTCGGGGACAAGCTCCGGGCGTCACTCCCTCGGAGACAAGCTCCGGGTGTCACTCCCCCGTAGACAAACTCCGGGCGTCACTCCCTCGGAGACAAGGTCCTTCGGAGACAAGCTCCGGGCGTCACTCCCTCGGAGACAAGCTCCGGGCGCCACTCCCTCGGAGACAAGGTCCGGGCGTCACTCCCTCGGAGACAAACTCCGGGCGTCACTCCCTCGGAGACAAGCTCCGGGCGTCACTCCCTCGGAGACAAGCTCCGGGCGTCACTCCCTCGGAGACAAGCTCCGGGCGTCACTCCCTCGGAGACAAGCTCCGGGCGTCACTCCCTTGGAGACAAGCTCCGGGCGTCACTCCCTCAGAGACAAGGTCCGGGCGTCACTCCCTCGGAGACAAGCTCCGGGCGTCACTCCCTCGGAGACAAGCTCCGGGCGTCACTCCCTCGGAGACAAGCTCCGGGCGTCACTCCCTCGGAGACAAGGTCCGGGCGTCACTCCCTCGGAGACAAGCTCCGGGCGTCTCTCCCTCGGAGACAAGGTCCGGGCGTCACTCCCTCGGAGACAAGCTCCGGGCGTCACTCCCTCTGAGACAAGCTCCGGGCGTCACTCCCTCGGAGACAAGCTCCGGGCGTCACTCCCTCGGAGATAAGCTCCGGGCGTCACTCCCTCGGAGACAAGGTCCGGGCGTCACTCCCTCGGAGACAAGCTCCGGGCGTCACTCCCTCGGAGACAAGCTCCGGGCGTCACTCCCTCGGAGACAAGCTCCGGGCGTCACTCCCTCGGAGACAAGGTCCGGGCGTCACTCCCTCGGAGACAAGGTCCGGGCGTCACTCCCTCGGAGACAAACTCCGGGCGTCACTCCCTCGGAGACAAGCTCCGGGCGTCACTCCCTCGGAGACAAGGTCCGGGCGTCACTCCCTCGGAGACAAACTCCGGGCGTCACTCCCTCGGAGACAAGCTCCGGGCGTCACTCCCTCGGAGACAAGCTCCGGGCGTCACTCCCTCGGAGACAAGCTCCGGGCGTCACTCCCTCGGAGACAAGCTCCGGGCGTCACTCCCTCGGAGACAAGCTCCGGGCGTCACTCCCTCGGAGACAAGCTCCGGGCGTCACTCCCTCGGAGACAAGCTCCGGGCGTCACTCCCTCGGAGACAAGCTCCGGGCGTCACTCCCTCGGAGACAAGCTCCGGGCGTCACTCCCTCGGAGACAAGGTCCGGGCGTCACTCCCTCGGAGACAAGCTCCAAGCGTCACTCCCTCGGAGACAAGCTCCAAGCGTCACTCCCTCGGAGACAAGGTCCGGGCGTCACTCCCTCGGAGACAAGCTCCGGGCGTCACTCACTCGGAGACAAGCTCCGGGTGTCACTCCCTCGGAGACAAGGTCCGGGCGTCACTCCCTCGGAGACAAACTCCGGGCTTCACTCCCTCGGAGACAAACTACGGGCGTCACTCCCTCGGAGACAAACAACGGGCGTCAATCCCTCGGAGACATGGTCCGGGCGTCACTCCCTCGGACACAAGCTCTGGGCGTCACTCCCTCGGAGACAAGCCCCGGGCGTCACTCCCTCGGAGACAATCTCCGGGCGTCACTCCCTCGGTGACAAGCTCCGGGCGTCACTCCCTCGGACACAAGCACCGGGCGTCACTCCCTCGCAGACAAGCTCCGGGCGTCACTCCCTCAGAGACAAGCTCCGGGCGTCACTCCCTCAGAGACAAGCTCCGGGCGTCACTCCCTCGGACACAAGCACCGGGCGTCACTCCATCGGAGACAAGCTCCGGGCGTCACTCCCTCAGAGACAAGCTCCGGGCGTCACTCCCTCAGAGACAAGCTCCGGGCGTCACTCCCTCAGAGACAAGCTCCGGGCGTCACTCCCTCAGAGACAAGCTCCGGGCGTCACTCCCTCGGAGACAAGCTCCGGGCGTCACTCCCTCGGACACAAGCTCAGGGCGTCACTCCCTCGGAGACAAGCCCCGGGCGTCACTCCCTCGGAGACAAACTCCGGGCGTCACTCCCTCGGACACAAGCTCCGGGCGTCACTCCCTCGGAGACAAGCTCCGGGCGTCACTCCCTCGGAGACAAGCTCCGGGCGTCACTCCCTCGGAGACAAGGTCCGGGCGTCACTCCCTCGGAGACAAGCTCCGGGCGTCACTCCCTCGGAGACAAGCTCCGGGCGTCACTCCCTCGGAGACAAGGTCCGGGCGTCACTCCCTCGGGGACAAGCTCCGGGCGTCACTCCCTCGGAGACAAGCTCCGGGCGTCACTCCCCCGTAGACAAACTCCGGGCGTCACTCCCTCGGAGACAAGGTCCTTCGGAGACAAGCTCCGGGCGTCACTCCCTCGGAGACAAGGTCCGGGCGTCACTCCCTCGGAGACAAGGTCCGGGCGTCACTCCCTCGGAGACAAACTCCGGGCGTCACTCCCTCGGAGACAAGCTCCGGGCGTCACTCCCTCGGAGACAAGCTCCGGGCGTCACTCCCTCGGAGACAAGCTCCGGGCGTCACTCCCTCGGAGACAAGCTCCGGGCGTCACTCCCTCAGAGACAAGCTCCGGGCGTCACTCCCTTGGAGACAAGCTCCGGGCGTCACTTCCTCAGAGACAAGGTCCGGGCGTCACTCCCTCGGAGACAAGCTCCGGGCGTCACTCCCTCGGAGACAAGCTCCGGGCGTCACTCCCTCGGAGACAAGCTCCGGGCGTCACTCCCTCGGAGACAAGGTCCGGGCGTCACTCCCTCGGAGACAAGCTCCGGGCGTCTCTCCCTCGGAGACAAGGTCCGGGCGTCACTCCCTCGGAGACAAGCTCCGGGCGTCACTCCCTCGGAGACAAGCTCCGGGCGTCACTCCCTCGGAGACAAGCTCCGGGCGTCACTCCCTCGGAGATAAGCTCCGGGCGTCACTCCCTCGGAGACAAGGTCCGGGCGTCACTCCCTCGGAGACAAGCTCCGGGCGTCACTCCCTCGGAGACAAGCTCCGGGCGTCACTCCCTCGGAGACAAGCTCCGGGCGTCACTCCCTCGGAGACAAGCTCCGGGCGTCACTCCCTCGGAGACAAGGTCCGGGCGTCACTCCCTCGGAGACAAGCTCCGGGCGTCACTCCCTCGGAGACATGCTCCGGGCGTCACTCCCTCGGAGACATGCTCCGGGCGTCACTCCCTCGGAGACAAGGTCCGGGCGTCACTCCCTCGGAGACAAGCTCCGGGCGTCACTCCCTCGGAGACAAGCTCCGGGCGTCACTCCCTCGGAGACAATCTCCGGGCGTCACTCCCTCGGTGACAAGCTCCGGGCGTCACTCCCTCGGAGACAAGCTCCGGGCGTCACTCCCTCGGAGACAAGCTCCGGGCGTCACTCCCTCGGAGACAAGCTCCGGGCGTCACTCCCTCGGAGACAAGCTCCGGGCGTCACTCACTCGGAGACAAGCTCCGGGCGTCACTCCCTCGGAGACAAGCTCCGGGCGTCACTCCCTCGGAGACAAGCTCCGGGCGTCACTCCCTCGGAGACAAGGTCCGGGCGTCACTCCCTCGGAGACAAGCTCCGAGCGTCACTCCCTCGGAGACAAGCTCCGAGCGTCACTCCCTCGGAGACAAGCTCCGAGCGTCACTCCCTCGGAGACAAACTCCGGGCGTCACTCCCTCGGAGACAAACTCCGGGCGTCACTCCCTCGGAGACAAGCTCCGGGCGTCACTCCCTCGGAGACAAGCTCCGGGCGTCACTCCCTCGGAGACAAGGTCCGGGCGTCACTCCCTCGGAGACAAGCTCCGGGCGTCACTCCCTCGGAGACATGCTCCGGGCGTCACTCCCTCGGAGACAAGCTCCGCGCGTCACTCCCTCGGAGACAAGGTCCGGGCGTCACTCCCTCGGAGGCAAGGTCCGGGCGTCACTCCCTCGGAGACATGGTCCGGGCGTCACTCCCTCGGAGACAAGCTCCGGGCGTCACTCCCTCGGAGACAAGCTCCGGGCGTCACTCCCTCGGAGACACGCTCCGGGCGTCACTCCCTCGGAGACAAGCTCCGGGCGTCACTCCCTCGGAGACAAGCTCCGGGCGTCACTCCCTCGGAGACAAGCTCCGGGCGTCACTCCCTCGGAGACAAGCTCCGGGCGTCACTCCCTCGGAGACAAGCTCCGGGCGTCACTCCCTCGGAGACAAGCTCCGGGCGTCACTCCCTCGGAGACAAGCTCAGGGCGTCACTCCCTCGGAGACAAGCCCCGGGCGTCACTCCCTCGGAGACAAACTCCGGGCGCCACTCCCTCGGACACAAGCTCCGGGCGTCACTCCCTCGGAGACAAGCTCCGGGCGTCACTCCCTCGGAGACAAGCTCCGGGCGTCACTCCCTCGGAGACAAGGTCCGGGCGTCACTCCCTCGGAGACAAGCTCCGGGCGTCACTCCCTCGGAGACAAGCTCCGGGCGTCACTCCCTCGGAGACAAGGTCCGGGCGTCACTCCCTCGGGGACAAGCTCCGGGCGTCACTCCCTCGGAGACAAGCTCCGGGCGTCACTCCCCCGTAGACAAACTCCGGGCGTCACTCCCTCGGAGACAAGGTCCTTCGGAGACAAGCTCCGGGCGTCACTCCCTCGGAGACAAGCTCCGGGCGTCACTCCCTCGGAGACAAGGTCCGGGCGTCACTCCCTCGGAGACAAACTCCGGGCGTCACTCCCTCGGAGACAAGCTCCGGGCGTCACTCCCTCGGAGACAAGCTCCGGGCGTCACTCCCTCGGAGACAAGCTCCGGGCGTCACTCCCTCGGAGACAAGCTCCGGGCGTCACTCCCTCGGAGACAAGCTCCGGGCGTCACTCCCTCGGAGACAAGCTCCGGGCGTCACTCCCTCGGAGACAAGCTCCGGGCGTCACTCCCTCGGAGACAAGCTCCGGGCGTCACTCCCTCGGAGACAAGCTCCGGGCGTCACTCCCTCGGAGACAAGCTCCGGGCGTCACTCCCTCGGAGACAAGCTCCGGGCGTCACTCCCTCGGAGACAAGCTCCGGGCGTCACTCCCTCAGAGACAAGCTCCGGGCGTCACTCCCTCGGACACAAGCACCGGGCGTCACTCCCTCGCAGACAAGCTCCGGGCGTCACTCCCTCAGAGACAAGCTCCGGGCGTCACTCCCTCAGAGACAAGCTCCGGGCGTCACTCCCTCGGACACAAGCACCGGGCGTCACTCCATCGGAGACAAGCTCCGGGCGTCACTCCCTCAGGGACAAGCTCCGGGCGTCACTCCCTCAGAGACAAGCTCCGGGCGTCACTCCCTCAGAGACAAGCTCCGGGCGTCACTCCCTCAGAGACAAGCTCCGGGCGTCACTCCCTCAGAGACAAGCTCCGGGCGTCACTCCCTCGGAGACAAGCTCCGGGCGTCACTCCCTCGGACACAAGCTCAGGGCGTCACTCCCTCGGAGACAAGCCCCGGGCGTCACTCCCTCGGAGACAAACTCCGGGCGTCACTCCCTCGGACACAAGCTCCGGGCGTCACTCCCTCGGAGACAAGCTCCGGGCGTCACTCCCTCGGAGACAAGCTCCGGGCGTCACTCCCTCGGAGACAAGCTCCGGGCGTCACTCCCTCGGAGACAAGGTCCGGGCGTCACTCCCTCGGAGACAAGCTCCGGGCGTCACTCCCTCGGAGACAAGCTCCGGGCGTCACTCCCTCGGAGACAAGGTCCGGGCGTCACTCCCTCGGGGACAAGCTCCGGGCGTCACTCCCTCGGAGACAAGCTCCGGGCGTCACTCCCCCGTAGACAAACTCCGGGCGTCACTCCCTCGGAGACAAGGTCCTTCGGAGACAAGCTCCGGGCGTCACTCCCTCGGAGACAAGCTCCGGGCGTCACTCCCTCGGAGACAAGGTCCGGGCGTCACTCCCTCGGAGACAAACTCCGGGCGTCACTCCCTCGGAGACAAGCTCCGGGCGTCACTCCCTCGGAGACAAGCTCCGGGCGTCACTCCCTCGGAGACAAGCTCCGGGCGTCTCTCCCTCGGAGACAAGGTCCGGGCGTCACTCCCTCGGAGACAAGCTCCGGGCGTCACTCCCTCGGAGACAAGCTCCGGGCGTCACTCCCTCGGAGACAAGCTCCGGGCGTCACTCCCTCGGAGACAAGCTCCGGGCGTCACTCCATCGGAGACAAGCTCCGGGCGTCACTCCCTCGGAGACAAGCTCCGGGCGTCACTCCCTCGGAGACAAGCTCCGGGCGTCACTCCCTCGGAGACAAGGTCCGGGCGTCACTCCCTCGGAGACAAACTCCGGGCGTCACTCCCTCGGAGACAAGCTCCGGGCGTCACTCCCTCGGAGACAAGGTCCGGGCGTCACTCCCTCGGAGACAAGGTCCGGGCGTCACTCCCTCGGAGACAAGCTCCGGGCGTCACTCACTCGGAGACAAGCTCCGGGTGTCACTCCCTCGGAGACAAGGTCCGGGCGTCACTCCCTCGGAGACAAACTCCGGGCTTCACTCCCTCGGAGACAAACTACGGGCGTCACTCCCTCGGAGACAAACAACGGGCGTCACTCCCTCGGAGACATGGTCCGGGCGTCACTCCCTCGGACACAAGCTCTGGGCGTCACTCCCTCGGAGACAAGCCCCGGGCGTCACTCCCTCGGAGACAATCTCCGGGCGTCACTCCCTCGGTGACAAGCTCCGGGCGTCACTCCCTCGGACACAAGCACCGGGCGTCACTCCCTCGCAGACAAGCTCCGGGCGTCACTCCCTCAGAGACAAGCTCCGGGCGTCACTCCCTCAGAGACAAGCTCCGGGCGTCACTCCCTCGGACACAAGCACCGGGCGTCACTCCATCGGAGACAAGCTCCGGGCGTCACTCCCTCAGAGACAAGCTCCGGGCGTCACTCCCTCAGAGACAAGCTCCGGGCGTCACTCCCTCAGAGACAAGCTCCGGGCGTCACTCCCTCAGAGACAAGCTCCGGGCGTCACTCCCTCGGAGACAAGCTCCGGGCGTCACTCCCTCGGACACAAGCTCAGGGCGTCACTCCCTCGGAGACAAGCCCCGGGCGTCACTCCCTCGGAGACAAACTCCGGGCGTCACTCCCTCGGACACAAGCTCCGGGCGTCACTCCCTCGGAGACAAGCTCCGGGCGTCACTCCCTCGGAGACAAGCTCCGGGCGTCACTCCCTCGGAGACAAGGTCCGGGCGTCACTCCCTCGGAGACAAGCTCCGGGCGTCACTCCCTCGGAGACAAGCTCCGGGCGTCACTCCCTCGGAGACAAGGTCCGGGCGTCACTCCCTCGGGGACAAGCTCCGGGCGTCACTCCCTCGGAGACAAGCTCCGGGCGTCACTCCCCCGTAGACAAACTCCGGGCGTCACTCCCTCGGAGACAAGGTCCTTCGGAGACAAGCTCCGGGCGTCACTCCCTCGGAGACAAGCTCCGGGCGTCACTCCCTCGGAGACAAGGTCCGGGCGTCACTCCCTCGGAGACAAACTC
>NW_027308754.1:0-72356 GCF_047496885.1 Scyliorhinus torazame
GGGATATGGGGGAGGGGGGATATGGGGGAGGGGGGGATATGGGGGAGGGGGGATATGGGGGAGGGGGATATGGGGGATATGGGGGATATGGGGGAGGGGGGATATGGGGGAGGAGGGATTTGGGGGAGAGGGGATATGGGGGATATGGGAGACGCTCACCCTGCCTGCTCTGACGAGGTCGTTCACCTTCTTGTGGCACTGGGTGCCTGCACGTGGTGTTAGGGCCACAGCGGTGACGGCCTCTGCCACCTCCCTCCACAGACGCCGGCTGTGGCGTGGGGCAACTCTGCGGCCGTGCCCGGGATACAGGGCGTCCCTCCTCTGCTCCACCGCATCCAGGAGCGCCTCCACATCGCGTGACTCGAACCTCGGGGCTGAGCGACGGCCAGCCATCAAGTCGGGTGTTGCGGTCGGCTGTTCCGGTCGGGTGGGGGGAGCTGCGCGGCCTTATGAGCCGTCACGCCGTGCAGCGCGTATGACGCTGCACGGCGTGAACCACTGCGCAAGCGCGGATCCCGTTACGTCGCTGCTAGCCCATTTCGGGCCGCAGACTATCGGCCCATTTTTATGACGTGACGCAAGTGGGATTTGCGCCGTTTTTTGCGCCGATCGGCAGAGTTTCCGCCGATAACGGAGAATTTCGCCCCTTGTTTATTACCCCCAAATTCTCCCATATGTATGGTCTCGAATATAGGATCCAATGTTTCTATCGACATTGTACTATTTTCCAAAGAACATTCCGTTTCACTTTTCTTCTCAGGTACCTCATATGTATCTTTGTCTAATGTACATGCCTTCATGGTCTCTGGGTCTGATTTTGCTGGGACTGGCATGGTCACAGTCTCTCTTTTACTGTTCTCAATTGCCACATTATACTCCCCATACATAACTGCTTAATCACTGGGGTTAGTGTGGTACAATGGATAATCGGGTCGACCTTATCTGCATCTTCACCATTAGTGGAAAGCACACTTGGTTCACTTGAAACTGCTGTGGGTTTTAAATTCGTTATCTGGCTACTCGATGTCGGTGTCCTCAGGATTCTTGCTCCAATGTTCTGCTCATTTATCAGTGGAGTGTGTATAGGTTCAATGCAATTAATGTTCCCCTCAAGGTTTGAAGAGTCATTACTGACTAACTGCTGGTCTCCGAAGTTGGGACTTTGCGGCGTTGTGTTGAAGGGAGACATTTGTCCCTGCTGTAGATATGATTCAGGTTGTGTTGTTTCCATTACCTGAGGATCAATGTCTTGTCCATTTTTTCGATCCGTACTAAAACACTGGCAATTCTCAGTCTGCTCCTTGCAAGTTAAACATTCAATTAATTTCTTTAGCAAATCCTCAGCATCCTTCTGTGACCGTGCAGCATTATTAATCTCTGTTCGGCTATAATGATCCTGAAGGTCAGCGCATAAACCTTTTTTCTTCGGGCTTGGAAGAGGCGATTCCTTTGGCTTGTCTTCAGTTGGGCTTGAACAGTCTTCAGCGCTGTGCCCTTTATTGTAGCATGAGAGACCGTCATGGTCATGCTGCTGTGTAGTGGAGCATGGTAGGCTGTTATAGCCTTCTTGCTGTTCACGTGAGCATGGCAGACTTGCATCGTCTACCGCTGGTTGGTCAGGAGAGGTTGGTAGACCCTCATGGTCTTGTTCCTGCAAGGACCGCACATTGGAGTCTTGCGTTGCTTCTATCGTGGAGGCTGTCCACGAGCTCTCTGTGGAGGCTTGTGACACTGGAGTCACTTCTTGTTCGTGCAAGGACTGCGCTCTGGAGTCTTGCGTTGCTTCTATCGTGGAGGCTGTCCACGAGCTCCCTGTGGAGGCTTATGACTCTGGAGTCACTTCTTGTTCATGCAAGGACTGCGCTTTGGAGTCTTGCGTTGCTTCTATCGTGGAGGCTGTCCACGAGCTCTCTGTGGAGGCTTGTGACACTGGAGTCACTTCTTGTTCGTGCAAGGACTGCGCTCTGGAGTCTTGCGTTTCTGCAATTGTGGAGTCTGTCCATGAGCTTGCTGTGGAGGCTTGTGACACTGGAGTCACTTCTGGTTCATGCGAGGACTGCGCTCTGGAGTCTTGCATGTCTTCTTTCATAGAGTCGGGAACGTTGAACGGGACGTGGACCACGCTCTGTGTGGCAGCAGGGCGCTCTCCGTGTGCTTGCAGCGCTCCCTGTCTGTTAATGTCAGGCTGCAGCATCATCCGGTACTGATAAGTTGGGACGTCATATCTGCTGGAATGAAGATCCTCAAATCCGAAAAATGAATCCGCATCTGCGTCGGATTCAATGTGGGGGCCGCCAATGTGCAACACGAAAGGTTCGTCCGAGTCATAGTCATATAGGACCACGGAGCTATCATTGGGCTCGCGAGGTCCGGAAACACTGTAAAGATCGTCATCGAAGTATTCGAGGTCGGAATCATCGGCTTGTGCGTAGGTAACTGCTTGTCGGAGGGTTCTTCGGAGGTCAAATTCATCTCCTGGGTCAATTTGCGGCAATGTGCTGTCATTCCAGGTGAGGGAAGGTTGTTTTACAGCTTTAACAGATTTTTGTTTTTTTGATTTGGGACGTTTCCCTTTTAAATTGGATTTGGGACGTTTCCCCTTTAAATTGGTGCGGTCTGGGGCCTCTGACATCCTGACGCTCGATATGTAGCACGTAGGAAGCGACTGCGCATGCTCAGATCGCTGTTCCTTTACCGATGGCCGTTTTCTTGACTGCGCATGCGCAGCATCTCGCGCATGCGCAAACGAAACTTCCGGTTCTGCGCACTGCTCGCGCAACTGTGCTAGCGTGATACCTTTAGCAAGATGGCCGCCGACCTCGACCCAGCCCTCTCTCAGGCCTGGGATTTCGGCCTCTGGGAATTCGGGCTCCGGGATCCCAGCCACGAGGTGAGTACTGCCGCTTTTCTTACCTTTACTTGCCGATTGGATTGCGTTTTCTTCACAGTACTTGGAGAATTTGTCCAGGACTGCCTGGTAATCGTACCTTTGCTGCCTCCTGAAGAACCTGAACCTTGTGAATATTTCTTTTGCCCTTGCACCGGCGATGGTGAGGAGAAATTCAATTTTTTCGCTGTCATCCAGGTCTTGGAGTTCAGCTGCCACCAGGAACAATTCGAACACTTGCCGGAATCGCCGCCAGTTTTCGCGAAGATCGCCGTAGCACTGGAGCGGCTGCGGAACCGGGAGCTCTATCATTTTGCCTGGGCACTGCTGGTTGTCTGTGTACACTGAGGTATGCCGGCAGGTATCGATCCACTCCTGTACCATGTGGTGTTGGGTGCTCTGGTGCACAGATGAGCCAACACAGTTGTATGTGGTACAACTCTATTTTATTTTAACTCTTATAATACAGTTCGTTCTGGATACTCTGCACGTGCTGTCTCCCTGAGTGTGTCGTGTAGCAGGTCTGTCCTGGTCCTCCTCTCCAGCTAATACTGACCACCAGGTGTCGTGTTTGTGCTTTTATATCTTTCTGTGATTGGTTGTGGTGGTGTGTGTTCTGATTTGTCTGTTGGTGTGTCTATCATGATGTGTGTGTTTGAATACCATGACAACCAGCTCAGAGTGTATTATCTTAATTGTTAGTTTAATCTAATCTTAGTTAATTCTATTACTAGTCAAAGTATTAAAGTGAAAGAACTCACAAGTTTATTATTTTGTTGCTCAATAAATAATTTGTCATCAACTGAAAGACTTTGACTGTTTATCATCAAGTTAATTACAACTCGGCAAGACAAATGAGTAATATCTATATTACATTTCTGTAATATAACAGTGGGGGTGAAACCCACACAGACACAGCAAGAATGTGCAAACTCCACACGGACAGTGACCTGGGGCCAGGATCGAACCCAGATCCTCAGCATCGTGAGTCAGCAGTGCTAACCACTGCACCACAGTTCCACCCTCTGCTGCCCTTACCTACACGGAACTCCAGAATCAGAAAACTGTGGTTGACTCTTAACTGCCCTCTAAAATGGCACAGAAAGCCACTGAGTTCAAGGGCAATTAGGGATGGGCAATAAACATTGGTCGAACCAGCAATCACACATCCCATGAAAGAATAAAGGAAAAAAAAACTTGCTGATGGCCAGATCCTCTCCATGCACACCCAGAATAAACATGAAACAAGCCAACAGCCAGGCCAGGTTTCCATCACTTTGTTGTGTCCCAATCTCTGGGGAAAAAAATCACATTAATATGTACATAGCTGCAGGTGATAGAAACTCTGAGAGGAGCACTGTCCGCTGAGCACGTCTAAAATACCTGTATGTTGATTTGTAAAGCAGATGAGTCCGAGTAATGACATTCTGAAGATATCATGGCTCGGTTATTTTTGCAGTGAGGGTAAAAACCGTGACAAGATTTCCAAAGGAAGGGACATCAATAATGACCTATTCTTCCCAGAAACATTACATCAGATGATTTAATTTTTATTTAGTGGTATTATGGGAACCATAAATAAAGTCTGTCTCACGCAGCAGTGTTCTAATCTAAAGGACAAGCAGGGCAGCAATTGAAATGATTGCGAAAGGATTTATGAGTTTAGATCAAAGCCATAAATCCTCTTCCATCGTTCAAATAGGCAGAAATCTTTAATAAACAGATCAATGTTTTCAATGCATCAAAGGATAACACACAAGAGAGAGACAGGCAGAGAGACAGAGAGAGAAAGGGAGAGAGGGAGAGACACACGGAGAGAGGCTGACAGAAAGATCAGTAACCAGAGGTCCCAGGTTTAAGGTAATAAAGAAAACTGGAGAATCATTTGGGGGGAATACTTCTTATACAATGAGTTGTGACCGCAAATGCACTGGCTGTAAGGGTGGTGGAAGTAGGTTCAATAGTAACTTTCAAAAGGGAATTAGATAAATACCGAGAGAAGGAAATCTGAGAGGTGAAAAGGGTAGGGTTAATTAGCTAGCTCTTTTGAAGAGTCAGCATACGTTCAATGGGCTGTGAATGGGCTCCTTCTGTGCTCTGTGATTCAATGATGATTTTGTGAAGCAGTTCAGCATGCAGAATGCTCAGCAAATTGAAAAGCATTACCACCAAATGCCAATTCATGTCAGGGACAACCCTCCAGTTCATCGCCCAGGAGGCCCATTTATCATTAATGTGGTTCGCGCAGCAAATGGCTGCAAGCTATTTGTGGTAGCGTGGCCCCTTTAAGGGGGTGACCTTGCAGCCCATGTGATTGGCTTGGGGTCTATCGCGCTGGAGCACGTGAATTCTGACCAATAAGGGATCAGCGCACTTCCCGTGGAGCGGAGTTCTAGTCGGAGTGAATCTGGGACCACAGTGTTTTTTAAAAAAATCTTTTTATTGGCATTTTCTAAATTTAGAAACAGTTATGTACCTTGTTGGCCGTGATTATTCACTGTATTATACAGAAAGGTTGAGCTTGTCCTTCCCTTAATTTCACCTATTTACATTCTGTCGCCCTCTGGCTCAGCGTGTGGTCCCTCCTCCCAACCCCCCCCCCCCCCACCCCACCCCCCGAGCCCACCCCTCCTTGCCCCACCCTCCTTGTGTTCCCCGATTGGTTTTTGGGGGCGGTCCCCTCCCTTTTTCTCCCCTTCCTCCCCCCCATTTCCTTTCTTCCCCCATCAATTTTGGCTGTGTTTCCCCTGTGATTGGGGGGGGGGGTTGCCCCCTCCTTCCCACATTGTCCCTTTTTTGTCCCTCCAGCCTTTCCTCCTCTTCCCCCCACCCCCTCCCCGCTGGGTTGCGTGTTCCTATCGTTTCCCCCTGTCTTTCTTTTTCTTTTTCGCTCCCTTTTCTTTCTATCTTTCCCGTTTCCCCATCTTGCTCGTTGTTGCTGGCCTCGAACAGGTTCTGGAACAGGCCGCCGAACAGCCCCCATGTGTTTAGGAAGCCTTCCTCCGACCCTCGGATGGCATATTTAATCTTCTCCAGGTGGAGAAATTCCGAGAGGTCAGTGAGCCAGTCTGCAGCTGCGGGTGGTGCTGCTGATTGCCAGCCGAGCAAGATTCTCCGGCGTGCGATTAGGGAAGCGAAAGCAAGGGCGTGAGCCTTCTTCCCCATGTGTAGCTCTGGCTGTTCTGATGGAAGCAGAGTGTTAACAAACACCTATAGTAGAGACTCTGTGCCTTGTTAGTTGCCAGTGAACACTTCATTCTTCTTTACCATCTACCTGGTATTGCCTCGAGCTACCACACTATTGGGCTGCAGAAGTGTCACAACCAAGTCCACACGCTCCGGCAAGATGCTCACAGGACAGCCATTAAGAAGCTAGGCTAATTTCTCCCTGTCCTAACACTGAAGTGCTGAAAGAAAGAATATACATTTATAAAGCACTTTTCACAAGTTCAGTGAGGCCCAATGCATTTTACAGTCGAAGGGCTTCTGAAGCATAATCACTGTTGCAATGTAGGAAACTTAACAGCTGATTTTCACACAGCAAGATCCCACAAACAGCAACATGATAATCTGTTTCAGTTGGTTGGGGGATGCATAGTGGCCAGGATGCCAGGGAGATCTCCCTCGCTCTCTTTTTGAAATTGTGCTACATAATCCTTTACATCCACCCGAGAGGTAAGACAGAGCTTCAATTTGGCATCTCATCCAAAAGATGGCATCTCCAGTGGTGCAGCACCCAATCTGTACTGCACTGGAGCATCAGCTTGGGTTTTGTGCTCAAGACTGGATATGAGTGTGGGGTGTTGGGGGTGGGGGGGGGGGGTTGCAAACAGGCTAGGGAACAAGAAGTGTCAGTACATCTGGGGGAATTAGAGATGCAAAGAAATGCTAACATATCAAGGACCCAAAAGAAACCAGCCGACTTCTGAATTTCACTGGTGCCCTTTTGAAAGTGTAGAGTAAATCCTTGTGGGATTTAAATATGTTTACAACCAACTGACTGACTCCCTAAAGTCTGTCCACCATTCACAATGCACGTCAGCAGGGTGATGGAATATTCTCCACTTGCCTGAATGGATCCACGGTTAAAAATCCATTGAAAAAACGGTTAAATGGTGAAAAGGTGCAGCATGCTGCTGTGCAGAGGGACCTGGGTGTCATTGTGCGTGAATCGCAAGAAATTGGTTTGCAGGTGCAGTAGGTAATTGAGAAGGCAAATGGAATTTTGTCCTTCATTGCTGGAGAAATGGAATTTAAAAACAGGGAGGTTATTTTGCAGCTGTATAGAAAGCAGGCACGGGGGCCGGATGGCCTACTCCTGCTCCTCGATCTTATGTTTTTATGAATCAATACAATCCCTACAGTGCAGAAGGAGGCCATTCAGCCCATCGAGTCTGCACCGGCCCTTGGAAAAAGCACCCGACTTAAGCCCATGGCCTCCGCCCTAGCCCGTAACCCAGTAACCCCACCTAATCTTTTGGACATTAAGGGGCAATTTAGCATGGCCAACCCACCTAACCTGCACTTCTTTGGACTGTGGGAGGAAATCAGAGCACTCGGTTGAAACCCAAGCAGACACGGGGAGAAAGTGCAAACTTCACACAGCTGAGTGGAGCTCCAACAACATGCAAGAAGCTCGGCGCCATCCATAATATTAATAATAATCTTTATTATAATCACAAGTAGGCTTAAATTTTTTTAATAAACACTTTGTTGAGGTATTTATGGTTTTATAACAATAACAGAAGAAACAGTGTACATACAAATATAAACATGGTACAAAGGCCGTCTTCCTCCCTCACAGGTCCTACCTTTCTTACACCCTAATCTAAACTAAACTAAATGCCAACCATCCCCTCCTTCTGCTAATTTTCCCCAAAGAAGTCAACGAAAGGCTGCCACCTCAGGACAAACCCTAACATTGACCCTCTCAGGGCGAACTTGATTTTCTCCAAACAGAGAAAGCTAGCCATGTCAGTTAGCCAGGTCTCCGACTTCGGGGGCTTTGAGTCCCTCCAAGCTAATAATATCCGTCTCCGGGCTATCAGGGAGGCAAAGGCCAGAACGTCTGCCTCTTTTTCCTCCTGGATTCCTGGATCTTCCGACACTCTGAAAATCGCCACCTCTGGACTCGGTGCCACCCTTGTTTTTAACACCTTGGACATGACATCTGCAAACTCCTGCCAGAATCCCCTAAGCTTCTGGCATGCCCAGAACATATGGACATGGT
This sequence comes from Scyliorhinus torazame, assembly GCF_047496885.1. Lineage (NCBI taxonomy): Eukaryota > Metazoa > Chordata > Chondrichthyes > Carcharhiniformes > Scyliorhinidae > Scyliorhinus > Scyliorhinus torazame. Next base: position 8,118 of record NW_027308754.1, read on the forward strand.
TCGCTGGTCCTCCCGCACATTTTGCACACCTGTCTTCTACCCAAAGAACCTGCTCATCAGGCCACTGTCATATGGGCCCGGTGAACGACCTTAAACTGTATCAGGCTGAGCCTGGCACATGTTGTGGACGCGTTGACTCCACTCAACGCATCCGCCCAGAGACCATCCTCTATCTCTCCTCCTAACTCCTCTTCACATTTGTGTTTCAGCTCCTCAGTCTGTGTTTCCTCTGACCCCATGAGTTCTTTGTAAATGTCCGAAACCCTTCCTTCTCCCACCCACATTCTGGAAACTACCATGTCCTGTATCCCCCTTGGTGGTAAGAGCGGGAAGGTTGAGACCTGCCTGTGTAGGAAATCTCGCACCTGCAGGTACCTAAACTCATTTCCACCCGTCAGTTGAAATTTCTCCTCCAACTCCCTCAGGCTGGGGAAGCTCCCCTCTATAAACAGATCTCCCATCCTCTCGATCCCTGCTCTTTGCCATCTCTGGAACCCTCCATCTAGCCTCCCCAGGGCAAACCGATGGTTATTGCAGATTGGAGACCAGACCGATGCTCCCTCTGCTCCCACATGTCTCCTCCATTGCCCCCAGACTCTCAGGGCTGCCACCACCACGGGGCTGGTGGAGTACCGTGCCGGCGGGAACGGCAAAGGGGCCGTTACCAATGCCCCCAAACTCGTGCCCTTACATGATGCCACCTCTACTCGCTCCCACAGCGGAACCCCCCCCCCACCCCCTCCCCCCCCACCCCCTCCCCCCCCACCCCCCCCCCCCCCCCCCCACACCCCCCACCCCCCACCACCCACTTCCTAATCATGGCTATATTTGCCGCCCAATAATAATTGGGCGCTCCAGCATCCTCTTTTTTACTCACGGGGTGTTACCCGCCCATACAAAGCCCGAGATCACGTTGTTGACCCGTTTAAAGAAGGACCGTGGAATAAAAATGGGGAAACACTGAAACACAAACAGGAATCTCGGGAGGACCGTCATTTTCACTGTATGTACCCTACCAGCCAGTGACAACGGGAGCGCGTCCTACCTTCGGAAATCTTCCTTCATTTGTTCTACTAGTCGGACCAGATTTAACTTGTGCAGCCGTTCCCATTCCTGCGCCACCTGGATGCCTAGGTACCAAAAGCTTCCCCCATCACTCTAAACGGCAGCTCCCCCTGTCGCCTCTCCTGCCCCCTTGCCTGGATCGCGAACATCTTACTTTTCCCCATGTTCAATTTATAACCCGAAAACCAGCCAAATTCCCCCAGAATCCTCATAATTTCTTCCATCCCTTCTAGTGGGTCCGGAACATATAGGAGCAGGTCGTCTGCGTATAGCGAGACTCTGTGTTCCACCCCTCCCCGGACCAGTCCCTTCCAGCCCCTTGAGGCTCTCAGCGCGATTGCCAGTGGCCCTATGGCCAGCGCAAACAGCAGTGGGGAGAGGGGGGCATCCCTGCCTTGTCCCCCGGTGCAGCCTAAAATAGCCCGACGTCAACCTGTTCATCCAAACACTTGTCACTGGCGCCTGATACAGCAGCCTAACTCAGTTGATGAAGATCCGTCCAAACCCAAACCGCCCCAGCATCTCCCACAGGTAGGGCCATTCCACCCAATCAAGTGCCTTCTCTGCGTCCATTGCGACCACTACCTCCACGTCCCTACCCTCTGGTCATGATCACATTCAGCAGCCTTCTAACGTTGGCCGCCAACTGCCTGCCCTTAACGAATCCCGTCTGGTCCTCCCCAACCATGTCCGGAACGCAGTCTTCGATCCTAGAGGACAAGATTTTGGCCAACAGTTTGGCGTCTACATTTAGTAGGGAGATCGGTCTGCAGGACCCGCATAGCTCTGGGTCCTTGTCCCGCATCAGGATCAATGAGATAGTGGCCTGCAACATCATCGGGGGAAGCATCCCTCTCTCCCTTGCCTCATTAAATGTCCTCATCAACAGTGACCCCAGTATCCCAGAGAACCTTTTATAAAACTCCACTGGGTACCCGTCTGGCCCCGGGGCTTTACCCGACTGTATGGCCTTAAGCCCATCTGCTATTTCTCCCATCCCGATCGGGCCCCCAGCCCTTCTACCAACTCTTCGTCCACCTTCGGGAACCTCAGCCCCCCTAAGAATTGCTTCATCCCCTCCGGCCCAGCTGGGGGTTCCGACTCATACAGTCTGCTATCAAACTCTTTAAACGCCCTATTAAACCCTGCTGAATCTCCAACCAGGTTCCCATCCCTGTCCCTTACTTTCCCAATCCCCCCGGCTGCCTCCCTCTTTCTGAGCTCCTGCGCAAGCATTCTGCTGGCCTTCTCCCCATATTCATATATCGCCCCCCTTGCCTTCCTCAGCTGCTCCGATGCCTTCCCTGTAGTTAATAAGCCAAACTCCGCCTGTAACCTCGGTCGCTCCCTTAGAAGCCCTGCCTCTGGGGTCTCCGCATATCTCCTGTCGACCTGGAGTATTCCCCTTATCAGTCGGTCCGTCTCTGCTCCATCTACCTTCTCCCTTGGGCCCGTATCGAGATCAGCTCCCCTCTGACCACCGCCTTCAACGCCTCCCAGACCATTGCAGCCGAGCCGAGACTTCCCCCGTATCATTAACTTCCAGATAGTTCTGGATACATTTCCTCACCCGCCTGCACATCTCCTCATCCGCTAACAGTCAGACATCCAATCTCCAATGCGGGCGTTGGCCATCCCACTTGCTCACCTGTAGGTCCACCCAGTGCGGGGCATGATCTGAGACCGTGATCGCTAAGTACTCAGTCACTGGAGTAGTAGTACTCCACTACTCCCGTCAGTAAAGCCCTGTTCAAGATGAAAAAGTCGATCTGGGAGTACACTTTATGCACGTGTGAGTAAAAGGAGAACTCCTTCACTCTCGGTCGCCCAAATCTCCATGGGTCCACCCCACCCATCTGCTCCATAACCCCTTTAGCTCCTTTGCCATTGCTGGCACCCTGCCTGTCCTTGAGCTCGACCAGTCTAGCCTTGGGCTAGTGTTGAAGATCCCCCCCCATGACCAACTTATGTGAATCCAGGTCCAGGATCTTCCCCAACATCCTCCTTATGAACTCCACATCATCCCAATTTGGCGGGTACACATTCACGAGTACCACCGGCAGCCCCTCCAGCTTCCCACTAACCATGATGTAACGGCCTCCCACATCCACAACTATTCTACCCGCCTCGAATGACACTCACTTATTAATCAGGATCGCGACCCCTCTAGTCTTAGAGTCCAGCCCCGAGTGAAATACCTGTCCGACCCATCCCTTGCTTAATCTAATCTGATCAGTTACCCTAAGGTGCGTCTCCTGCAACATTGCCACGTCCGCCTTCAATCCCCTCAAATACGCGAACACATGTGCCCTCATAACCGGCCCATTTAGCCCTCTAATGTTCCATGTGATCAGCCTGGTTGGGGAGCTTCTCGACCCCCTCCCTCCTCCATCAATCAGCCATCGCCTTTTTAGGGCCAAGCTCCAGCCTGCGCCCCACGCATCCACAGGCCCGTCTCCAGGGCAGCCTCCATCCCTGACCTCCCTTTTGTCCCTCAGCAAAATTCCTCCCCCGTCAGCAGAACAGTTCCCCCCCTCCCCTCCCCAATAACAGCACTATGCAAACCATCCCCCTTCAACAAGCACAACATCTGCTCACCCCCCACTGCGCTTCCGTGAGCCAGCCCGCCCAGCTAGCATGGTAGCCCCCACCCATGGCACCAGACATTTTCCCACCTATTGTTCCCCCCTCCCCCACTCGGCCACACATATGCAAAAGAAAACAATCCCAGCCCAGTTGGCCGAAAGAACCACAAAGAAAATCAAAAACCCCACATCGAAAATTCACACCTCCATCCCCCATCAGTACAAATGCAAACTTTAACTTACACAAATATGCGGCAGCCCCAGGATCAATACAGAAGGCATTACAGATAAACTCCAAAAACAAAAACTTTTTTTACATGAACGCTGCAGCAAAGTTCAGACACCTCAGTCCCCTGCCAGCCCTTTCCTTCTGGCGAAGTCCATTACTTCCTTGGGCGACTCAAAGTAAAAATGTTGCTCCTCATAGGTGACCCAAAGACGGGCCGGATACAGCAGTCCAAACGTGACCTTCTTCTTGAAAAGGGTCGACTTTATTTAGTTGAATCCCGCTCTTCTCCTGGCTACGTCCACGCTCATATCTTGGTATATACGCAGGATGCTGTTCTCCCACTTACAGCTCCGTGTCTGCCTGGCCCACCATAAAATACACTCCTTGTCCAGGTGACAAAATACAAATTTCTTTACCCGTCAGTCTGGCCTCAATAAAAGTCGAGATGGATTTGCAGGAACAGCATTAGTTATTTTATTTGGCTTGCAAGCTTGATTCATTTCACAGAGGCATAAGACACATCCAGTCTCCTACACCCCGGAAAGCGAATGAACAAAGAGACAAAGGGATCTCTGCAAATCAATTCAAATGGTATCAAGTTTCACATACACGATTCCCATAGGTCATCCTATACCCCTCCTGACCTGGTCATACATTCTGATTGGCTCACTTCCAATCCCTTCCTCTGGCCCCTATTACCCAGCATCCTTTTCTCCTCCTTTGGTGGACACACCTCCTCCTTGCTTTGCCATGCGGTCTGAAATCCTTTGTCTGTGAACTCACCAGAATGAGACTGGCCTATCTCTACATTACAGTAACTAATATCTCTAAAGTAACTATTTTATATCACATTCGTCACAGGTACCTGTGGAATCTCACCACCATCGCCCTCGGGGGGTCCCCTACACGCAGCTTCCTCGCGAGAGATCTGTGAGCCCTGTCCACCTCCAAGGGTCGGATGAACGTCCCATCCCCCATTAACTTCTCAAACATGCCCTCTATATATGCCCCTGCAACCGCTCCTTCGGACCCCTCCGGGAGACCAACGATTCTCAAGTTCTGCCGGCGGGACCTATTCTCTAGATCCTCCACCTTCTCTTGGAGCCTTTTCTGTTGGTCTCTCAGCATCCCCACCTCCAACTCCACTGCAGCTTGGTGTTCCTCTTGCTCAGTCAGTGCCTTCTCCACTTTCTGGATCGCCCGATCTTGAGCATCTGGTCTATGTTCCAGCCGAGCGATCGATTCCTTAATCGGGTCCAAGCATTCCTGTTTCTGCTTGGAGAAACCCTCCTGTATGAACTGTATCAACTGCTCCGTCGACCGCTGGGTCGTCGAGGCAAGACCCCGGTCCTCTGCCATGCTTTCTCCCGGTGCAGCTTCAGCCCAAGCCTTCTCTGTTTGCCTATTTCTTCCTTTGTAAGCTCTCCTGGTCCACCTTTCCATGCACTGATGTAGAATTCCTCCTTACAATTACGTCCACCATCAATTTTCCGAGTAAAATCTGAGCAAAAATCGGGCAAAAGATCCAAAGGTCCGACCCGAGCGGGAGCCACCAAATTTGCGACCTACTCCTTCATAGACGCCACCGGAGGTCCAAGTAGGCTTACATTAACACTGCAATTAAGTTACTGTGAAAATCCCCTAGTCGCCACACTCCGGCACCCGTTTGGGTATACTGAGGGAGAATTCAGAATGTCCAATTCACCTAACAAGCACGTCTTTCGGGACTTGTGGGAGGAAACCGGAGCACCTGAAGGAAACCCACGCAGACACGGGGAGAAGGTGCAGACTCTGCACAGACAGTGACCCAATCTTGGAATTGAACCTGGAATCCTGGCTCTGTGACGCAACAGTGCTAACCATCCATTGGCTCATCAAAACCCTTAGTTACTTGCCTTATAAGTCCCATCTTGTAGTAATTGGATTAATTGGCCCACCCTCCTGTCAATCACCCAGGGAGGCAACACTAAAAATGTGGCTTTAGGTAGAAAGGTGGCGACAAGCAGGCAAGCATCGCAATGCGTGTTCTCAATAAAAGTTAAGTTTATCTGCTCTTCCTTCAAGTTAATACATATCTGTAAATAATTTTTCATTCTAATCATAGAATTTGCAGTGCAGAAGGAGGCCATTCGGCCCATCGGGTCTGCATCGGCCCTCTGAAAGAGCACCCACCCCAAGCCCACACCTCCACCCTATCCCCGAAACCCAGTAATCCCACCTAACCTTTTTTTTGGACACTAAGGGCAATTTAGCATGGCCAATCCACCTAACCTGCACATCTTTGGACTGTGGGAGGAAACCGGAGCACCCGGAGGAAACCCACGCAGACAAGGGGAGAACGTGCAGACTCCGCACAGGCAGTCACCCAAGCCGGGAATCAAACCTGGGACCCCGGAGCTGTGAAGCAATAGTGCTAACCACTGTGCTACAGTGCCGCTTATGTGGATTGACTACCCATAACAGCTACTTCAGAATAAACCCCAGACTCTCACCAATCATCCAATCCCTTTGTTTTACCTCTCTTATTACTTTAACCTCCAAAATTGCACGATCGTGAGGATTTCTGCTTCTAGTTTTGTTCTGAGCCTTTATTTATTGTTTAAACTATTCAACCTACCATCTCTACTTGCACTTTTATCTCATCCTATCACACTTTTGAAGATCCTTCTCCATATCTTGGTCATCATCCTGAATGTTCAACCGATATTTAAACTTGTCAAAATATTTTCCAGCACATCCCACTGTTGTTGCATCCCTCCAATCATTTGACCCTCTGGGCCTTGGTCGAGCATGTTCTGTTCCTATGGACCTTTATCTTAAAGTACACAATTATTTGTGGTACCAGGTGCCTTGATTATTTCTGTAAGCTGCTCTGGGCCCAAGATATTGTAATTAATCACAATTAATCGCATGCTTGATAAGTACTGCCTTCCCATCATGACTCATGGCTTACCATGGCCTTTCCATTCCTGGGGCGGGATTCTCCGATATCGGCGCAATGTCCGCCGACCGGCGCCAAAAACGGCGCGAATCAGTCCGGCATCGCGCCGCCCCAAAGGTGCGGAAGTCTCCGCATTTTGAGCGGCCGAACCCTCACCTTGAGGGGCTAGGCCCGAGCCGGACTGATTTCCGCCCCGCCAGCTGGCGGGAAAGGCCTTTGGTGCCCCGCCAGCAGGCGCAAAACTGACTTTGCCGGGCGGTGCATGCGCAGGAGCGTCAGCGGCTGCTCACGGCATCCCCGCGCATGCGCAGTGGAAGGGGTCTCTTCCGCATCCGCCATGGTGGAGACCATAGCGAAGGCGGGAGGAAAAGAGTGCCCCCACGGCACAGGCCCGCCCACGGATCGGTGGGCCCCGATCGCGGGCCAGGCCACCGTGGGGGCACCCCCCGGGGCCAGATCGCCCCGCGCCCCCCCCCAGGACCCCGGAGCCCGCCCGCGCCGCCGTGTCCCGCCGTCCCAAAGATGGTTCAATCCACTCCGGCTGGCGTGGGTTGACAGCGGCGGGACTTTGGCCCATCGCGGACCGGAGAATTGCCGGGGGATTCCCGCCGACCGGTGGTGGAGAATTCGCGACACGGCGGGGGTGGGATTCATGCCGGCCCCCGGCGATTCTCCGACCCGGTGGGGGGTCGGAGAATCGCGCCCGAGATCTCAGTTCGCTGATCGGTTTCTGATAGTTGACTTCTCGAACTGAGTGACACATACTGTTTCCAAATGAGAGACAGGAAAGAGAGCCCAGCTTTTCAGCTCATTTCCTCGGCTGAAATGTTTCTTGACACTCCCTGTGTCACTTGCAATTTCTCTGCAGTGGTTGCAGACTGGCCTATGGTACGTCACCCATCCTGTACTTTGGCTGCGCCTGTCCGTTGCAGCCATTGGGCGGAATCCTCCCAAAAAAGGTTTAGTGTGGTCTCCAGTGGGAAATGGGGTATGATCCCTGCTGGGTGGATCAGCATGATCCAGATCACAATCCATCCACACCTAGCAGGGAAGGGGGGAGCAAGCAGGAGCATCCCGGGAGAGCGCAGCATTCCATTACAATCCCACAATTGAGATTGAAATGGATGCTGGTGAGTTCTGATTGCGTTCTCACCGTTCCTGGGTGAGAACCTGATTTCGCCAGGGGTGGGGGATGCAGGCCAGGAGACCTGCGATGAGTTTGAAGCCCTGCAAGATACCTGTTTTGGGCCTCACACCTGATTTTATGTGCCAGCGGGAATCCCAGGTAGGACTAACGGAGAATCACCTCCATTGCTTCAATATCCAGCACTTTGCATTTTAATGTTACTTTCTTAGACAACGCCGGGTTTTGATGGAACTTTGAATTATAGGACTTCGTGTGAAATGCCACTGAGGATGCCCAATTTGCTTTCGCACCTTCACCTTGGAAGGTGGCCTTGCATTTTCAATAGTTGTTCTGTCTCATTTCAAATTGCAAAATTTCCAGTCAGTTGAAAACTGAAAAATTATTTTTCAAAATTAAAGGGGCATAGCATTGTGGCAGGTTGGTTGTTGACATAAAAAACAAACCCGACACCTGCTCTCTGCCTCTAACAAAACTCAACCCAGAAACACTCATAGAATCCCTACAGTGCAGAAGGACACCATTCAGCCCATTGCATCTGCACACACCTTCCGAAAGAACGCCCTTTCCCCGTAACCCCACCTAACCTTCTGGACACTAAGGGGCAATTTAGCATGACCAATCCACCTAACCGGCACATCTTTGGACTGTGGGAGGAAACCGGAGCACCCGGAGGAAACCCACGCAGACATGGGGAGAGCATGCAAACTCCACACAGACAGTCACCCAAGGTCAGAATCGAACCCGGGTTCCCGGCACTGTGAGGCAGAAGTGCTAACCACTGTGCCACCCTTTTAAAGTGCAGCAAACTTGGTAGATGGCAGTAAAAGACAGCGTATTGAAAAGAAGTTGATCTGAGAAAGATAGAAGTTCTTCAAGTGAAGGTTTGTGAAATGCAGAACTTGGTCTTTAGATGCGTACCTGATATCAGTCACAGGACCTAAGGAAAGAACAAATAACATTTGAGAATATGCTGATTGTATAAATTACATCAACATTGCCAATTTGGAAGTAAACCCATGGGTATTTTATTGAAACAACTCCCCACTGTGGTGTTGGGTGTTCTAACACACAGAAGAGCCAACACAGTTGCATATGGTACAACACTTGTTTATTTAAACTTGCTATTTACAACTTGGTCTTTGCACTCTGCACGTGGGGGGCTCCCTGCTTGTGGTGTTTCAACAGCTCTTTCATGCTTCCTTCTCCCCAGACCTACTGACCTCCAGGTGTCGTGCTCGTGCTTTTTATGTGGTTGGTGTTCTTGTCTGTGATTGGTTGTGGTGTTGTGTACTCTGATTTGCCTGTTAGTGTGTCCATCATGATGTGTGTGTTTGAATATCATGACATCCCCCCTTTTTACAAAGATATGTGCCTACGTGGTAATAAATATGATCGTGACGTGAGTGCATCTAAGAGTGTGTGTGTGTCGTGTGCAGCATGTGTCTATGACGGAACTATGTACATGGGGCGATGTCGAGTGCGTCACATGAATCCAGTTGTACCATAACATAACAGAAATGCGAACGAGAGAAGAAGAAAAAAAATTTTGAACAGTTGTCCAGTCAGACGACATCTGGAACGATAAACAACAACAGGTTATCATGTAAAATTGTCCAACTTATTAAACATATGAACTGTATTATAAGTCCATTCTAATGGGTTTGCGACGAATTCGGGTTGACCGCCTTAAGGGTGGATCAAGAACCACCGGCTGCTGTGCAGGCATGGCCATGGGTGGCGATGGAAAGGGCGTGATGTGCGGCAGCTCCACAAAGTCATCCTCGGAAGCCTGTTGAGGATCTGGCGTGTTGTGTGGCTGTGAACGTGGAAGTCGGCGAAGGGCGCGCCGATTGCGGCGACGCACGGAACCATCCGGCATGCGAACCAGGAACGAGCGGGGAGCCACTTGTCGGAGGACTTCGGCCGGTGCTGACCAGCCACCATACGGTTGATGGACGCGTACTTTGTCTCCGGAGGACAGGGGGGGCAGGTCCGTCGCTCGTGTGTCGTACCGACCTTTCTGGCGATCACGCTGCAGTTGCATGTCCCGAAGAACCGCCTCATGGTCTGTTGTCGGTGCCAGGACGGAAGGTACCGTCGTCCTGAGGGAGCGACCCATTAGTAGCTGCGCTGGCGAGAGGCCCGTGGATAACGGGGCCGATCGATAGGCCAGCAAGGCAAGGTTAAAGTCCGATCCGGCATCAGCCGCCTTGCACAGGAGCCGCTTTGCGATGTGGACACCCTTTTCAGCCTTCCCGTTCGATTGTGGATGCAGAGGGCTGGATGTCACATGAGTGAAACCATATGCTGCGGCAAAGGACGACCATTCACGGCTGGCAAAACAAGGTCCATTGTCTGACATGACAGTCCTTGGAATGCCATGGCGAGCAAACGTTTCCTTGCAGGCCCCAATGACTGCGGACGACGTCAGATCATGGAGAGGCATGACTTCCGGGTAGTTTGAGAAGTAGTCTATAATAACAATGTAATCTCTGCCGAGCGCGTGAAATAGGTCAACACCCACCTTCGCCCAGGGGGACGTCACCATCTCGTGTGGTAGAAGTGTTTCCGGAGGTTGCGCCGGCTGAAACCTCTGACAGGTTGTGCAGTTGAGCACCATGTTGGCTATGTCTTCATTAATACCCGGCCAATATACCGCCGCCCGGGCCCTTCGTCTGCATTTTTCGACACCCAAGTGGCCTTCGTGTAGTTGACGAAGAATCATCTGGCGCACACTGTGTGGAATGACGATCCTATGCGATTTCATAAGGACCCCGTCTATATTGGTGAGATCATCTCGCACATTGTAAAACTGGGGGCACTGCCCTTTTAGCCACCCTTCCGTCATGTGGCGCATCACTCGCTGCAGCAGAGGGTCAGTCGCCGTCTCTGCGCGTATGTGGGCCAGACAAGGATCATCAGCTGGCATATTTGCTGCTGTCAGAGTCACGTGTGCCTCAATTTGACGCACGAACCCCTCCGCATCTGGTGGTGTGCTCACTGCTCGGGAAAGAGTGTCCGCCACTATGAGTTCCTTCCCCGGAGTGTAGATCAGTTCAAAATCGTACCTCCTGAGTTTGAGTAAGATGCGCTGGAGGCGAGGAGTCATGTCGTTCAGGTCTTTGTTAATGATGTTGACCAGGGGGCGGTGGTCAGTTTCGACCGTGAATCGTGGCAGGCCATACACATAGTCGTGGAACTTGTCCAGTCCAGTTAACAAGCCCAGGCATTCTTTTTCGATTTGCGCGTAGCGCTGTTCGGTAGGGGTCATGGCTCGTGAGGCATACGCAACCGGGGCCCATGATGACGTGCTGTCTTTTTGCAGGAGTACCGCTCCAATACCAGATTGGCTGGCGTCTGTTGAGATCTTTGTAGGGCGAGTCGCGTCAAAGAAGGCCAGCACTGGTGCCGTGACCAGTTTGTGCTTGAGCTCCTCCCATTCCTGCTGATGCGACTGGTGCCAGTTGAATTCCGTCGATTTTTTTACGAGATGGCGCATGTTTGTTGTATGAGAAGCCAGGTTGGGAATGAACTTCCCAAGGAAGTTGACCATGCCCAGGAATCTTAAGACAGCCTTCTTGTCAGCCGGTCGTGGCATGGCTGTGATGGCGCTAACCTTGTCTGCATCGGGACGGACCCCGGACCTTGAGATGTGGTCCCCGAGGAATTTCAGCTCCGTCTGGCCGAAAGCACACTTCGCACGGTTGAGACGCAGGCCATTTTGCCGTATGCGGGTGAAGACACGTCGAAGACGATGCATGTGTTCCTGCGGAGTGGTGGACCAAATGATGATATCGTCCACATATACACGTACCCCTTCGATGCCTTCCATCATCTGCTCCATAATGCGGTGGAATACTTCAGATGCCGAAATGATGCCGAATGGCATCCGGTTGTAGCAGAATCTGCCAAAAGGGGTGTTGAATGTGCATAGTCTTCGGCTGGCCGGGTCCAGTTGGATCTGCCAGAATCCTTTGGACGCATCCAATTTAGTGAATATGTTGGCTCGCGCCATCTCGCTGGTGAGGTCTTCTCGTTTTGGGATGGGATAGTGTTCCCGCATGATGTTGTTGTTCAGATCTTTTGGATCTATACATATACGGAGCTCGCCAGAGGGCTTCTTTACACAGACCATGGAGCTGACCCATGGCGTGGGCTCCGTGACCTTGGATAGGACCCCTTGGTCCTGAAGAATCTGCAGTTGTGCCTTGAGGCGGTCTTTGAGAGGCGCAGGAACCCTGCGAGGTGCGTGAACGACAGGGATGGCGTCCGGTCTGAGTCGAATCTTGTACGTGTGTGGCAATGTCCCCATGCCTTCAAAAACCTCCTGGTTGTGAGCGAGGAGGGAATGGAGATTCGCGTGGAACTCAGCATCCGGGAAGTCGGATATCTCATCTGGAGAGAGAGACATGATGCGCTGTACCAGGTGAAGGACCTTACACGCTTGTGCGCCCAGTAACGAGTCCTTTGATGAGCCCACAACTTCGAAGGGGAGTGTGGCCGTGTACCTCTTGTGAGTCACCTGTAGCTGGCAAGATCCTACGGACGGGATAACGTTCCCGTTATAGTCAACCATCTTAAGCCGGGATGGTGTGATGAGTGGTTTGACCTTCATGGCCTGGACTGCAGAGTAAGCAATCAGGTTGGCGGATGCGCCGGTGTCCAGACGGAAGGCGACGCGCGATCGGTTGACCGTCAGGGTGGCACACCACTCATCGTCTGGATTGATGGCATTGACCTTATTGACATCAATGACGGCAACTCTGAAGTCATCCTGGTCATCTGCATCACTTAACTGGAAGTCTTGATGCGTGGGCTGGACGGTCCTGACTCGTGTGCGAGGTTGTCGAGGATGCGCCGGATCCATGGGTTGAGCCGCACGACAGCGGGCTGCGTAGTGGCCTATCATGGCACATCTGTTGCACTGTTGGTATTTTGCAGGACATTGCCCTTTTAAGTGTAGACCTCCACACTTGCTGCACGTCATGACGTCACGGCGTTCGTTGCGCCACTGCGCATGCGCAGTGCGATCTTGCGGTGGGCGCGCCTGCGCAGTGCGTCCCTCGTTGTGGCCGTTATTCTTGGCGCGCACCTGCGCGGGAGACCGCGAAAAGCGCGGGAAGCGGCCGCTGTCGTCCGGGCCGTGGGGCGGGAAGAAATCGACGGCCTGGATGCGTTCAACGTCGTGGGCGGCCTGGCTTGCCGATTCGACGGCTGGGGACCCCCTCCGTGCCAACTCGGACGCCTGAAATCGGGCAAAACGGCAGGTCGCATTTTCATGGAGGACACAGGCTTCCACAGCAGACGCTAAGGTGAGGCTCTTTATTTTAAGAAGCTGCTGGCGTAGGCCACTGGAGGCAACGCCAAAAACAATCTGGTCCCTGATCATGGACTCTGTGGTGGTGCCGTAACCGCAGGACTGCGCTAGAATCCGGAGGTGCGTCAAAAAGGGTTGAAAAAGCTCCTCCTTACCTTGCAGGCGTTGCTGAAAGATGTATCTTTCGAAAGTTTCGTTTACTTCAGTTTGAAAGTGCTGGTCCATTTTGAGGATGACCGTGTCATATTTGGCCTGGTTTTCGCCTTCCTCGAACACCAGTGAATTAAAGACATCATTTGGGTGGGGGCCTGCGTAGAAGAGGAGCATTGCAATCTTCGAATCATCCGAGACATTCTGTTTTTCGGTGGCACGGATGTACAGGTCAAATCGCTGCCTGTAGAGCTTCCAGTTGGTGCCTAGGTTCCCCGTGACTTGCATCGGCTGCGGTTTGCCGGTGTGGTCCATGTCCAGAATGGCAGGTTGGTAGGCAGGTATCGATCCACTCCTGTACCATGTGGTGTTGGGTGTTCTAACACACAGAAGAGCCAACACAGTTGCATATGGTACAACACTTGTTTATTTAAACTTGCTATTTACAACTTGGTCTTTGCACTCTGCACGTGGGGGGCTCCCTGCTTGTGGTGTTTCAACAGCTCTTTCATGCTTCCTTCTCCCCAGACCTACTGACCTCCAGGTGTCGTGCTCGTGCTTTTTATGTGGTTGGTGTTCTTGTCTGTGATTGGTTGTGGTGTTGTGTACTCTGATTTGCCTGTTAGTGTGTCCATCATGATGTGTGTGTTTGAATATCATGACACCCACCCCACAAATTATAATCTGTGGTAGGACAGCCATGTAAGAGCTGGATCTTGCAGATTAGTTTCATATTTTCATTGATAAGCTTCGCCCATAACTGAGAAATTAATGCAATATCAGATCGTAATAAATTTTTGCAGATTTTCTAGACTTAGGAGTGGCAGGATGCGCTGTGAACCTGTCCTACTGAAATGAATGTTAGAATTTCCGAAGTTGTGGGACACGAAGGCAGAAAGCCAGAGTTGTTACTCTCTGCACATTAACGTCAACGGGCAACAAACCATAAGCTGTGCAACTCTAATTTTCCAAAACGTCGCCAATTGTGTATGAGGCCTTACTGCATGATATGAAAAACTGAATTAGACCAAGGACAAAATATTTTCTGTCAGTGAAGCAGTGTGACTGGCAATCAGAAAATGCACAGGAACGTAGGTTATTAAACCCCTTGAGCCAGTTCCGTCATTCAATTACTTTATGGCTGATCTGAGACGTCTATTGTACATACTGATGTAAAGTAATCATTCAACACATCCATCATTTCTTTATTTTCATTAATAGTGTTAACATCATCAGTTTTTACATTGCTCCTGACAACTCTCTTTCTCCTATTATAATTGTATAAACTTCTGCACTAACTTTGACGTCCCTGGCAAATTTATTTTCATATTCCATTTCTTGTAACTCTTACTATCTGTTTTGTCACCCTTTGCTGTTTTTCGTATCTTTCCCGTTGGTCTTCTTTGTGTCTTGCTCCCATTTTCAAGGATTTGTATTGTTTTTTGCATTTTTGTACGCATTGTCTGTTAGTCTTATACTGGCCAGGATTCTCTGTTGCGGTGCTGCTAGCGAGGATGGAGAATTTGGCTAGCCGTTCACTGGTGGTGAGATTCTCTACTCCCGCTGCATGTAAATGGGATTTCCCATTGAAGCCACACCATGCCACCGGGAGACCCTCAGGACTGCCAGCGGGACCAAAGAATCCTGCCGCCAGTGAAAGGCTGGAGAATCCCACCCATAGTTTCTGACCTCTTCAGTCGTCCATGGCTGTTTCTCATGCCATATAGCTCATGCTTCTTTTTTTAAAAAAAATTTAGAGTACCCAATTCATTTTTTCCAATAAAGGGGCAATTTAGTGTGGCCAATCCACCTATCCTTCACGTCTTTGGATTGTGGGGGAGAAACCCACGCAAACACGGGGAGAATGTGCAAACTCCACACAGACAGTGAGCCAGAGCCAAGAGAGCTCATGCTTCTTAAGGCTATAAACTTTCTCTGTATCATGTGATACTCTTTTCTGAACACAGCCCACTTATTTTCTGTTCTATTATCCAGGAACAGATCTTTCCAATCTAAATTGGACAGTCTCTGCAACTAGAATCTTAGTTGTTTCATCTTTATCCTTTTCGAACACCATGTTGAACTTAATCATGCCACCATTAAATAAATGTTCATACTCTGTAAGCTTGTTAATCATAACAAAAGGGCCACTGCACATATTTGTTGTTTGTTCTGGGACATACTATTACAGAAACACACTCACAAAATGTACCACCTTTCTGATATGCACTAGTCTGCTTGTCCCAGTTGATATTATCCCCCTTTAAAACCACTCAGCCTTAACTGCCACATACTTGCTTGATCTCTGCATTTAAAATATATATATTTTTATTAAACTTTTGTCATTTTGTACCAAAATATACACAATATAAAAAATACCCAAACAACAATAAACTAATGTCGGGAAACCCTCAATGGCCGGCAGGGTGGGCACGGAAACTTACAATGGGTCTGCAAATCCCGATTTCAGTCTGACATGGGATTCTACAGACCATCGCGAATCCCGCTTCAGGTGGGCAGACCCGGAGGTTTTGGCCATAATGTTTCCACTACTTATTAAAACATACTGAATTCAACAGTTTGCTACTGTAATGTTCTTGTCGGATATCCTGATTTATATTATAAGAACACTTGTAATATAGTTAGAGCTATAAACAATTTATTGACATTAACTGTGGGTCAACTATATACAAAATAATAGAAGGAAAACAGTATGATCATGCACAAGCAACCTTTCTCCCAGCTCTCCAGTCAGTGTAAGGTCACCTGACTCTAACATTCACTTATATACTAATGAGACTCCTAATGGTCAGTCGGTGAATTACAACACAACCGTGGTATCACTACATCCCCTTTCCTTTGAAGGCATAAATTAATACAGTATCATCAGTATATTTACATGTAATATCACAAGCTTGTGAGTCTAACAGCATTACTTCAAAAAAAATAATTATATACACACACATACACACAAGAACAGCAAGCATAGTATGTACAAGTAGTCCAAATCTACAAATTGAGTCGATCAGGTTTACTTCTGACTCTGGTTGATCTTCTCAAAGTTTGACCTTGCTGCTCAGAACTTGTAGATTCAATGTTCTCCATGACATTCTCATGTTCAGGAACTGCTGAACTATTTGACACTGCAGCTGACGTTGATTCTGACATAGGTTCGTCATCCATGACATTGTTGTGAAAGTCTTCTCTGGTTTTCAAGAGTGCGCAATGATATCTTCTAAAAACCAACCCGTCCTCTGCCTGTACATTGTAGGAACGAGGTGCTACTTCTTCAAGTACAATGGCTTTTTCCAAGCAATTGCCTGAATCTTCTACTCTCACAACATCATCAGTACTCAGAGGTGGTAAAGTTCTTGGTGCTCTATCATAGAACTGCTTTTGTTTTGCATTTCCTGCAGTACCACTGCATTCTCCTCCTTTGCCAAGTCGGGAAGTGTGGTACGGAACCTTCCATTCATGAGTAACTCTGCTGGCAATCTACCATGTGACAATGGTGACGCTCTGTAACTCAATGCTGCGAGATATGGATCAGATTGGCTAGCCATCGCCTTCTTCAACAATTGATTAACAATATGTACACCTTGTTCGGCTTTTCCATTGGCTTGAGGGTACAACGGACTCGACGTGACGTGATTGAAATCATACGTGACTGCAAAGTGTTGCCGCTCTTTACAACTAAAACATGGGCCGTTGTCACTCACGACAACTTGAGGAATTCAGTGCCTAGCAAAAATTGACTTGGTATGCAGTGTTTCACTGCTCGCTGTCATGCTTGACAGTAGAGCCATTTCGGGATAGTTTGAAAAGTAATCCATGATGATTAAATAATCTTTCCCTCGAAGGTGAAAGAGATCAATAGCTATTTTCTGCCACGGTGCTGTAGGTAAATCAGATATTTGCACAGGTTCTCTTGTTTGCTTCCAATGATGCGTCTGGCATGTGTCACAACAACTGACCATCCTGTCAATATCCTAGTTTATGCCTGGCCAGTAAACAGTGTCATGAGTTCTCAGTTTACACTTCTCAATCCCGAGATGTCCTCCATGTGGGGCAACACGGTAGCACAGTGGTTAGCACTGGTCCTTCAAAGCTCCAGAGTCCCAGGTTCGATTCCCGGCTGGGTCACTGTCTGTGCAGAGTCTGCACATTCTCCCCTTGTCTCCGTGGGTTTCCTCCGGGTACTCCGGTTTCCTCCCACAAGTCCTGAAAGATGTGCTGTTAGGAGCACACAATGACTTACGAGAGAGACGAGAAGTGATGAAGTCGATTCAGGCTTTATTAAGTGAGACTTGTCCCCAGCAGCTCAGCAACAGAATGAAGCGGCGGGGAGAAGCTCGGGTTCTTATACTCCGCCTTCAGGGCGGAGCCAGGAGTCGGCAGCCAACCAGGACCCGGGATCTGTCAGCCAATAGCATCACGGCTTCACAGTCCCACATGACCCCTAATACATACCACCACATTCACCCCTTGTTAAAAAGGAACCCGGCGGGGTGGTGGTTCGCATGGTGGTAGGGGTTTACAAGGCTGGCCCTGGAAGGAAAATTTCGGACATGTTACTACAGTTTTAGCCCTACTGGGGCTATGTACAAGTTTGTGAAAACTATTTACAATATTAGCAAAAAATTTTTTATTGTTACAACAACATTCTTGGTGTCACGCAGATTCCACGAGTCGAGCGGGCGGTCTGGTCTTCCTCGTCGATCGCCTCAGCCCCGGTGGTGGTGCAGGTGCTTGTTCGGGCGTTGTCGTCTCCGGGAGCGTTTCGGTATTTGTTCCTGTTTTACTCCTGGGCGGGCACGGGAGGAGGACGGATCCCCCCGGGAAGGGGGCCGTCACGGGGTGCGCCGGTGGCAGGGAGGGGATGATCGGTATCGGGGGGGGTGTGCGTGTTGCCGGCGGGTGCCAGGTCCCGCAGGGAGACCGTGTCCTGTCGGCCGTCAGGGTACGCCACGTAGGCGTACTGCGGGTTCGCGTGGAGAAGGTGAACCCTCTCGACCAACGGGTCCGATTTGTGCGCCCGCACATGTTTCCGGAGCAAGATGGGTCCTGGGGCCGCCAGCCAGGTCGGCAGCGACGTTCCGGAGGAGGACTTCCTGGGGAAGACAAGGAGGCGCTCATGAGGCATTTGGTTAGTGGTGGTACACAGCAGCGACCGGATGGAGTGGAGAGCAACCGGGAGGACCTCCTGCCATCGGGAAACTGGGAGATCCCTGGACCGTAGGGCCAGTAGGACGGTCTTCCAGACCGTGCCGTTCTCCCTCTCTACTTGCCCGTTCCCACGGGGGTTGTAGCTGGTCGTCCTGCTCGAGGCTATGCCCTTGCTGAGCAGGAACTGGCGCAGCTCGTCACTCATGAAGGAGGACCCCCTGTCGCTATGGATATACGCAGGGCAACCGAACAGTGTGAATATGGTGCCAAGGGCTTTAATGACTGTGGCCGCTGTCATGTTGGGGCAGGGGATGGCGAAGGGGAAACGAGAGTACTCGTCCACCACGTTCAGGAAGTATGCGTTGCGGTCAGTGGAGGGGAGAGACCCTTTGAAATCCAAACTGAGGCGTTCAAAGGGGCGGGAAGCCTTGATCAGGTGCGCTCTATCCGGCCTGAAAAAGTGCCGTTTGCACTCTGTGCAGATGTGGCAGTTCCTGGTGACTGTACGGACCTCCTCCACAGAGTAGGGGAGGTTGCAGGACTTTACGAAATGGTAGAATCGAGTGACCCCCGTGTGGCAGAGGTCCTCGTGGAGGGCTTGGAGGCGGTCTATTTGTGCGTTGGCACATGTGCCGCGGGATAGGGCATCGGATGGCTCGTTCAGCTTTCCGGGACGGTACAAGATCTCATAGTTGAAGGTGGAGAGCTCGATCCTCCCCTTAAGATCTTGTCATTTTAAATTTTGCCCTGCTGTGCATTATCGAACATGAAGGCTACCGACCGTTGGTCGGTGAGGAGAGTGAATCTCCTGCCGGCCAGGTAATGCCTCCAATGTCTCACAGCTTCCACTATGGCTTGGGCTTCCTTTTCCACTGAGGAGTGCCGGATTTCTGAGGCGTGGAGGGTCCGGGAGAAAAAGGCCACGGGTCTGCCCGCTTGGTTAAGGGTGGCCGCCAGAGCTACGTCGGATGCGTCGCTCTCGACCTGGAAGGGGAGGGACTCGTCGAAGGCGCGCATCGTGGCCTTTGCGATATCCGCTTTGATGCGGCTGAAGGCCTGGCGAGCCTCTGTCGACAGGGGGAAGGTAGGGGTCTGTATTAGCGGGCGGGCCTTGTCTGCATACTGGGGGACCCACTGGGTGTAATATGAAAAGAAACCCAGGCAACGTTTCAGGGCTTTGGAGCAGTGGGGGAGGGGAAATTCCATAAGGGGGCGCATGCGTTCGGGGTCGGGGCCTATTATCCCATTGCGCACTACGTATCCCAGGATGGCCAACCGGTTTGTGCTAAAAACGCACTTTTCCTCGTTGTATGTGAGGTTCAGGGCGTTACCGGTCTGGAGGAACTTTTGGAGGTTGGCGTCGTGGTCCTGCTGATCGTGGCCGCAGATGGTTACGTTGTCGAGATACGGGAACGTGGCCTGCAACCCGTGCTGGTCAACCATTCGGTCCATCTCCCGTTGGAAGACCGAGACCCCGTTTGTGACACCAAATGGGACCCTTAGGAAGTGGTATAGACACCCGTCTGCCTCGAAGCCTGTGTACTTGCGGTCACCTGGGCGGATGGGGAGCTGGTGGTAGGCGGACTTGAGGTCCACGGTGGAGAAGACCTTATACTGGGCAATCCGATTTACCATGTCGGATATGCAGGGGAGAGGGTACGCATCTAGCTGGGTGTACCTGTTGATGGTCTGACTATAGTCTACGACCATCCTTTGCTTCTCCCCGGTCTTTACTACTACCACCTGGGCTCTCCAGGGACTATTGCTGGCCTGGATTATGCCTTCCTTCAGCAACCGCTGGACTTCAGACCGAATAAATATCCGGTCCTGGGCGCTGTACCGTCTGCTCCTAGTGGCGACGGGTTTGCAATCCGGGGTGAGGTTTGCAAACAAGGACGGCGGTTCAACCTTGAGAGTTGCGAGGCCGCAGATAGTGAGTGGGGGTATTGGGCCGCCGAATTGAAATGTTAGGCTCTGCAGGTTACACTGGAAATCTAATCCCAGTAATGTGGGCGCGCAGAGTTGGGGAAGGACGTAGAGCCTGTAGTTCTTAAACTCCCTCCCTTGCACCGTTAGGTTCGCGATGCAGAACCCTTTGATCTCTACGGAGTGGGATCCTGCAGCTAGGGAAATCTTTTGCGTGCTTGGATGGATGGTCAGAAAACAGCGTCTTACCGTGTCTGGGTGAATAAAACTTTCAGTGCTCCCGGAGTCGATCAGGCATGGTGTCTCGTATCCGTTGATCAGCACCGTTGTTGTCGTCGTCTGGAGCGTCCGGAGCCGCGATTGATCCAGTGTCACCGAAGCCAGTCGTGGTAGTAGTGTCGCGGCGTCTTCTTCGGACCCCGTGGAGCCGTCGATGCTGGGGTCCTTTGTTGTCAACCAAGATGGTGGCGTCCATGAATCGCACACAGCCGGGGGTGGACAAAATGGCCGCCCCCATGGATCGCACGTGGTCGGGTGTGGACAAAATGGCCACCCCCATGAATCGCTCGTGGCTGGGGGGTCACAAGATGGCGGCGCCCATCCTCCCCTCGTGGTGCCCGGGACCCAAAATGGCGGCACCCGCGGGTCGCACATGGGGCGCTGGGGGGGTTGGGGAGCGTTTGGGATGTGCTGGGCTCGTTCTTCTCCTGGGATTGCGGCGACCCCCCGGGACCGGCACACTGCCGCGTAATGGCCCTTCTTGCCGCAGCTTTTACAAATAGCTGCGCGGGCCGGGCAACGCTGCCGGGGGTGTTTTGCTTGCCCGCAGAAATAGCAGCGGGCCCCCCCGGGATGGTCTGGCGCTTTAACCGCGCAAGCCTGCGAGGGGGGGGAGTTTGTCGCGACGGGGGTCCACGGAGCCCAAGGGGCTGCCGCGCGGTCGGGGCTGTAGGCGCGGGCGTTTTGCGAGGCCATATCTAGGGAAGCTGCAAGAGCCCGTGCCTCTGAGAGTCCTAGCGACTCTCTTTCTAAAAGTCTTTGGCGGATTTGGGGAGAGTTCATACCTGCCACAAATGCATCGCGAATTAGCATGTCCGTGTGTTCGATCGCGTTCACCGGTGGGCAGCTGCAGCCCCGTCCCAAAATTAGCAGCGCGGCGTAGAATTCTTCTAGCGATTCTCCGGGACTTTGCCGTCTCGTCGCGAGTTGGTGGCACGCGTAGACCTGGTTAACGGGCCGAACGTAGATGCCCTTCAGTAATGCGAGCGCCGTCGGGAAATCCTCTGCGTCTTCTATGAGAGGGCAAATTTCCGGGCTTACCCTCGAATGCAGGACCTGCATTTTCTGGTCTTCTGTGATCCGGCCGGGGGCCGTTCGGAGGTAGCCTTCAAAACATGCTTGCCAGTGTTTAAATACTGCTGCCGAGTTCGCTGCGTGGGGGCTGATCCGCAGGCATTCCGGGACGATCCGGAGCTCCATAGTCTTTTAAGCTCGCTTAATAAATTGTAGCGCACAATGACTTACGAGAAGTGATGAAGTCGATTCAGGCTTTATTAAGCGAGACTTGTCCCCAGCAGCTCAGCAACAGAATGAAGCGGCGGGGAGAAGCTCGGGTTCTTATACTCCGCCTTCAGGGCGGAGCCAGGAGTCGGCAGCCAACCAGGACCCGGGATCTGTCAGCCAATAGCATCACGGCTTCACAGTCCCACATGACCCCTAATACATACCACCACATTAGGTGAATTGGACATTCTGAATTCTCCCTCTGTGACCTGAACAGGGGCCGGAATGTGGCGGCAAGGGGATTTTCATTGTAACTTCATTGCAGTGTTAATGTAAGCCTACTTGTGACAATAAAGATTATTATTCTTATTATGTATCCTCTTTAGTACATCCTTGCGAAGAGATTGAGGTATAACTATAGTGTTCAAAGGACGTACTACTCCATTAATGATACTGAGTTCAGATCTTATACTGTAGAACTCAATACATTGACCTCTGGGCCAGTGTGACATGGACTCGCAACCATGGTTACCTGGGCCACTCCCAGGGCGCATCGCGACTGCCGGCAGAACATTTTGGTGTTCCTCGCATACAATGCAGTTATGGGCCACCCTCTCGATCTCGGAGTCTAATCCAGGCCACCAAATATAATTGCGAGCCAGCATTTTCATCTTCGCCATGTGGAGGTCGTTCAGCAAAGATGCGCACCCCTGCTTGAGCACAATCGCTTGCATCCCCCACAAAAGGACGCTGTCCTCAACATTCATTTCCGGCAACTTTGAGGTGTAGGCCTTCAGTTCGTCTGGAAGTGCCCTATGCTGGGCCCCATATTGGACATTGAGCCAGACCCGTGATAATTTCAGGTCTGTCTGGGTCCACTCTTTTATGCGGGCTGCCATTACCGGCAGGGTGTCTAAAAATTGGAGGGCTGCTATCACCCCTGCGGCCATGGCAGGTGCTGGCGGTTTTGTGGAGAGGGGCAGGCGGCTTAATGCATCGGCGAGCAGAATCCTTATGCTTGGATGATGCTCCAGGGTATATTTGTATGTGGCGAGCAGCAACGCCCATCGCTGGACCCGGGCAGACACAATCGGCAGGATCACTTGGCCCTTTTTAAACAACCCCAGCAGGGGCTTGTGGTCCATGTACATCATGAATGTGTATCCAGAAATGTATTGGTGGAAGTTTTGCACCGCAAAAATGACGGCCAAACCTTCCTATTTCACCTGCAAAGTTCAGTTCGCTGCCTGCAAGTCAGCGGAACGCAAAGGATATCGCCCCCTCTGAACCAGGACATGTGGTGTACCAGGACCGCTCCGACGCCATGTGGTGAGACATCATACCCAAGTAACAACAGTTTTGATGGGTCAAAATGGGCCAGTAAAATAAATCTTGATTATTGTCACAAGTAGACTTACATTAACACTGCAATGAAGTTACTGTGAAAAGTCCCTAGTCGCCACATTCCGGCGCCTGTTCGGGTACAGTGAGGGACAATTCAGAATGTCCAACTCACCTAACAATCATGGGCAGGATTCTCCGACACCCCACCAGGTCGGAGAATCGCCGGGGGGGGGGGGGGCGGCGTGAATCCCACCCGGCGGCCCCGACGTCAGCTGCCAAATTCTCCGGCGCCGGGGTTTTGGCGGGGGCGGGAATCACGGCGCGCTGGACGGCGGCCGTTTGCAGTGGCCCCCCCCCCGGCGATTCTCCGGCCCACGATGGGCCGAGCGGCCGCCCGTTTTTGGCCGGTCGCGCCGGCGTCAATCAAACCAGGTCCGTACCGGCGGGACCTGGCACCACGGACGGCCTGCAGAGTCCTCGGGGGGTGCCCCCACGGTGGCCTGGCATGCGATCGGGGCCCAACGATCCACGGGTGGGCCTGTGCCGTGGGAGCACTCTTTCCCCCCCGCACTGGCTGCTGGCAACCTCTGCCATGGCCGGCGCGGAGAAGAACCCCTCTGCGCATGCGCTGGGATGATGCCAGCACACGCTGGCGCTCCCGTGGATGCGGCAACTCGCGCCGCCCAACGGAGGCCCTTCGGTGCCGGTTGGCACAGCGCCAACCCCGCCGGCGCCGGCCTAGCCCCTGAAGGTGCAGAGGATTCAGCACCTTCCTGGCGGCCGAGTGGTTCACGCCTCTTCTCGGCGCCGGTACGGCCCGCCCGGCCGGGTAGGGGAGAATCCCGCCCCCTGTCTTTTAGGACTTGCGGGAGGAAACTGAAGCACCTAGTGGAACCCCACACAGACACGGGGAGAACATGCAGACTCCACATAAACAGTGATCCAAGTGGGAATTGACCTTGGGACCCTGGTGCTGCAATGCAACAGTGCTAACTACTGTGCTACCCTGCCTCCCATACCTCATCCGATGAAAGGCACCATTTTACTCAAGTCGCATCGCTGTCCTTTCTTCAATAGTTGGCGAAGCGGGCTGAGCAACGTAGCCATCCAGGGAATTCATTTTCCGTAAAAGTTCACCAGACCTAAAAAAGGGCAGAGCTCAATCAGATCACGAGGGACGGGGACTTAACGAATTGCCCCTACCTTTTCTTCCACCAGATGGAGGCCCCTGCTGTCTACACGGTAGCCTAAATACATGACCGCAGGCGCATGAAAAACATACTTCTCTCTCCGGAGGCAGACCCCGGCCTGAGCAAATCGCTGGAGGACCTCGGGGAGGTTTTCCATGTGTCCCCTGTAGGAGGTTCCGATAAAGAGGACATCGTCAGGTAGACGGCCATCGTGGAAATCCGCGTAATATGTTCTCCATGACATGCTGGAATATGGTGTAGGTCGAGGAGACCCTGAATAGAAAATGTACTCGTACAGACCTCGGTGGATGTTGATCGTTATATATTTCCGTAACCCCAGGTCTAGCATCAACTGCAGGTAAGCGTGGCTCATGTCCAGCTGTCAGAATGCCTTGCCCCTGCTGAGCCTGGTGCAAACGTCTTCGGTCTTCAATTTGAGAGACCGGGTAACGGTCGAGACGGGACGCTAAGTTGACAATCATCTTGTAGTCGCCACATAGTCGCATTGACTTGTCGGGCTTCATTACTGGGACCACTGGTGTGGCCTAATGATGCCCAACTGTTCCAACCATTCTAGTTCATGGTCGGCCTTGGGTTCAAGTTCGTATGGCACAGGGCGGATGCAGAAATACCTGGGCTGAGCGTTCTCATCCACACTGACTGCTCCCTTTATTGTACCGAGGCCTTTGGAAACATCCAATGAAAATTTAGCCAGCACCCCTTCTAGCCCACGGGGGGTACATCTGCCAATCCAGTCACATCCAAATGCACCACAATAGGCTTGGTCTTTCGCCGCTTACATAGAACATAGAAAAATACAGCACAGAACAGGCCCTTCGGCCCACGATGTTGTGCCGAACCTTTGTCCTAGATTAATCATCGAATTTACAGTGCAGAAGGAGGCCATTCGGCCCATCGAGTCTGCACCGGCTCTTGGAAAGAGCACCCTACCCAAGGTCAACACCGCCACCCTATCCCCATAACCCAGTAACCCCACCCAACACTAAGGGCAATTTATCATGGCCAATCCACCTAACCTGCACATCTTTGGACTGTGGGAGGAAACCGGAGCACCCGGAGGAAACCCATGCACACACGGGGAGGATGTGCAGACTCCACACAGACAGTTTGACCACCAATGGTAGGCACACGGACTGATCTCCATATACCATGGGCACATGTGCAGTGCCCTCGATCGCCAAAGACTTCCCAATATAGGTGGCTAATTGGGCTCCTGTGTCCCAAAGTTCCAACGTCTGGAGGCCGATCCAGATTGCCATGAATGTGTGGTGGCTGATGACGGAGACTGCCATCCCTGTGGCCAGCTCCATCTCGGTGCAGTGTCCATTAGTCTGTACAGTCACCCAGATAGGAGTGGTCCTGGGGCTCATGACATAGTGTAGTGGCAGGGGTGGTTCCTCAGCCTCCAGGTCTTCCAGGAAGTGTGTTTGGCCACTCAGGAGGAGATAACGACTGGCAGTTTGCTGGGAATGGCTCCTTCATAAGCCTCGTTCCTGGCCGCAGTGGCCCACTCGATGTGGACGGCCGCCTTCTGTGAGTGTTGGGTTGGGGGATGCTCTCCGGTCACTCCGGGGCAAGTCTCAGGGGTGATTGCGTGACCTGTGATGGCTCCCACCCTGCAATGAACCCGGCTGCTCGTTTCCGGGAGCTGTCTGCCGGTGGCCCTCCCGCCGCTTACCAATGTTGAGGACTGCTAGGCCCTAGAGCGCCTGGTACCCACATTAGGCGCTCTCCCAGGAAATAGCTATGTCTATGGCCCTCTGGAGGGTCAGGGGTGTCTCCATCAGCAACTTTCACTCCGTCTCCCGGTCCCGCAGTCCACAAATGAAGCGGTCCCTCAGCGACTCAGCTAGGGTTGCTCCGAACACGCAGGGAGCGGCGCAATCCCACAGGCACGTTGAATATTCCCCGTTTGACTCAGTCGAGGCCTGTGAAGCTGTATGAAACCGATACATCAGACCATGATAGGGGGCTGCAGATTCAGGGGAGGGCTGACCAGGTCGATCAGCATTGCGAATTCTAGTTTATTTGGTTTGTCCAGGTAAGCGAGGTTGTGGTGAATGTATTATACCAATAATCCACCATTGTATCAGTACCATGCTTTGCCTTTGTATTTGCATCTACACTATGCTGTTGCCCTGGTGGGCTCCACCTATGGGCCATTGTATGGCATTATCCATAGGGGAACATGTTGGGACGCGTATGGGCTCCGCCCAGGGCTCCTCCCCTTGAAGGAGGGGTATAAAGAGCAGTCGACCTGTAGGCGGCGTACAGTATTGTGTCAGTCGCAGGCAGGCACTGTTCTAAGTTGATTAAAGCCACGATTTACTTTTACTCTTGTCTCGAGTGAATTTATGGTCGCATCAATTTAATCAACTTTAACGCCCTCAATCGGCCCTCAAACCTGACCGACTGGAACTCAATCCGCAGGCCGTGGAGGCGAAATAAATTTTTTTGCACTGGCTTCAATGCTTTAAGGCTTATCTCGCAGTCGCCTCCACGCCTTCCGTCACTGATGAACAGAAGCTTAGCCTCCGCCACGCACGGGTGAGCCATCAAATCTCTGTTCAACTCGACGAGGCCTCCTCCTACGCAGACGCCCTCGTGATGCTCGAACGGCTCTATGTACGACCCGTGAACAAGGTCTACGCGCGACACACCCTCACCACTCGCCGCCAGCGTCCCGGGGAGTCGCTAGATGACTACCTACGTGATCTCAAAGCCCTTGCACACAGCTGCAACTACCAGGCCATTACGGCCACTTAACATATGGAACTCGCCGTCCGAGACGTCTACGTGGCGGCAGTCCGGTCTAATTACGTGAGACAGCACCTACTCGAAAAGGGGGCCCTGGATCTGGATGAGACGGTAAAGTTAGCCTCCTGTCTGGAAGTGGCGTTCCAGAGCCTTACCGCGTTCCCGGCTGACCACGCGACCCCCTCGTGGACCCTCAACCACAGACTACCCCAGGCCTGTGCCACACGGCCGCCCGCCCACCATGGGGGGCTACCCTGCCATTTCTGTGACAAATCAAATTTCTTTACCCGTCAGTCTGGCCTCAATAAAAGTTGAGATGGATTTGCAGGTACAGCATTAGTTGTTTTATTTGACTTGCAAGCCTGATTCATTTCACAGAGGCACAGGACACAGGACTAGTCTCCTACACCCTGGGAAAGCGAATGAACAAGGAGACAAAGGGATTTCTGCAAATACATTCAAATGTTATCAAGTTTCACATACACGATTCCCATAGGTCATCCTATACCCCTCCTGACCTGGCCATACATCCTGATTGGCTCACTTCTCATCCCTTCCTCTGGCCCCTATTACCCAGCATCCTTTTCTCCTCCTTTGCTGGACACACCTCCTTCTTGCTTTGCCATGCAGTCTGAAATCCTTTGTCTGTGAACTCACCAGAATGAGACTGGCTTATCTCTACATTACAGTAACTAATATCTCTAAAGTAACTATTTTATATCACATTCGCCGTCTGCGGCCAGACCCAACACCCCCGGCAGCACTGCCCGGCCCGTAACATGAACTGCAGCAGCTGCGGGAGAAAAGGACATTTCGCCAAATGCTGCCTGGCCAGGTCCAAGAACTCTAACTCACAGGCCCGATCCTCAGACTCACAGGCCCGCAGACCCCACAGCGTGGCAGCGTGTCTGCCGAATCCGCCCCCCTCATCAGCCTCGTGCTATCAGTGGGGGCAGCCATCTTCCAGTCCTCACAGCACGTGCGACTCACGGGGGCCGCCATCTTGGCCATCCTCCCCCACGCGGCCAGCCACGTGCAATCCATGGGGGCCGCCATCTTGGACGCCATCTGCTACGCCGCTCGACACATACGATCAACATGGGCAGCCATCGCGGAGCCGCCTCAGCACCTCCGACCACGCCGGCTACCCGCAACTCAGTGTGGTCACCCTGGACCAGTCGCGACCCAAGCACCTCCGGAGCTCCATGATGACCGTCCGGGTTAACGGGTACGAGACGCTTTGCCTCTTCGACTCTGGGAGCACAGAGAGCTTCATTCACCCGGACATGGTAAGACGCTGCTCGCTCCCAATTTTCCCGGCGCACCAAACAATCTCCCTCACCTCTGGGTCGCACTCGGTGAAAATCCAAGGGTGCACTACTGCAACCCTAGCGATACAGGGCGCTGAGTACGCTAATTTTCAACTATATGTGCTCCCAGACCTCAGCGCTCCTCTCCTATTGGGAATCGACTTCCAATGCAACCTCAGGAGCCTAACCCTGAAGTTCAGGGGGCCCCTGCCCAACTCACCATATGCAGCATCCCGACCCTAAAAGTCGACCCTCCCTCACTCTTCGCAAATCTCACCGCCGACTGCAAACCAGTCGCCACCAGAAGCAGGCGGTATAGCATACAGGACAGGACTTTTATTAGGTCCGAGGTCCAGCGTCTATTGCGGGAGGGGGTCATAGAGGCCAGCAATAGCCCCTGGAGAGCTCAGGTGGTGGTCGTCAAGACCGGAGAAAAGTTCCGGATGGTTGTTGATTACAGCCAAACCATAAACCGGTACATGCAACTCGATGCGTACCCCCTTCCCCGGATTGCGGACATGGTAAACCAGATCGCACACTGCCGTTGTTCTCCACCAGCTCCCAGTCCGCCCGGAGGACCGCCATTACACGGCTTTTGAGGCAGACGGCCGCCTTTTCCACTTCCTCCGGGTCCCCTTTGGCGTCATGAACGGGGTTTCAGTGTTCCAAAGAACAATGGACCGAATGGTGGACCAGTACGGGCTGCGGGCCACATTTCCGTACTTGGACAATGTCACCACCTGCGGCCTTGATCAGCAGGACCATGACGCCAACCTCCATCGATTTCTCCAAACCACCCAAACCCTCAATCTCACCTACAACAAGGAGAAATGCGTTTTCCGCACGACCAGACTAGCCATCCTCGGCTACGTCATGGAGAACGGGGTCCTAGGGCCCGACCCTGACTGTATGCGCCCCCTCCTGCAACTCCCTCTCCCTCACTGCCCCAAGGCCCTGAAGAGGTGCCTCGGGTTATTTTCGTATTATGCCCAGTGGGTCCACAACTATGCGGACAAAGCCCGCCCACTAATCAAGGCCGTCATCTTTCCCGCAAGGCCTTCAGCTGCATCAAGGCGGACATCGCCAAAGCCGCGATGCGCGCGGTAGACGAGTCCATCCCCTTCCAGGTGGCGAGCGATGCATCAGAGGTCGCTCTCGCCACTACCCTTAATCAAGCAGGCAGACAGGTGGCATTTTTTTCGCGCACTCTCACCACCTCTGAAATTCGACACTCCTCGGTCGAAACAGAAGCCCAAGCCATTGTGGAAGCCTTACAGTACTGGAGGAACTACCTCGTTGGTAGGAGGTTTACCCTCGTCACCGACCAACGGTCGGTAGCCTTCATGTTCGACAATACGCAGCGGGGCAAAATCAAGAACGATAAGATCTTGAGGTGGTGGATCGAACTCTCCACCTATAACTACAATATAGTATATCATCATGGGAAGCTCAACGAGTCCCCAGATGCCCTGTCCCGCCAGCGCCCAAGATGACCAGCTACGGGCTATCCACGATGACCTCTGCCACCCGGGGTTCACCCGGCTTATCCACTATATCAAGGTCCACAACCTGCTCTACTCCACCGAGGAGGTCAGAGCCATAAGAACATAAGAACTAGGAACAGGAGTAGGCCATCTGGCCCCTCGAGCCTGCTTCACCATTCAATGAGATCATGGCTGATCTTTTGTGGATTCAGCTCCACTTTCCCTCCCGAACACCATAACCCTTAATCCCTTTATTCTTCAAAAAACGATCTATCTTTATCTTAAAAACATTTCATGAAGGAGCCGCTACTGCTTCACTGGGCAAGGAATTCCATAGATTCACAACCCTTTGGGTGAAGAAGTTCCTCCTAAGATCAGTCCTAAATCTACTTCCCCTTATTTTGAGGCTTTGCCCCCTAGTTCTGCTTTCACCCGCCAGTGGAAACAACCTGCCCGCATCTATCCTATCTATTCCCTTCATAATCTTATATGTTTCCATAAGATCCCCCCTCATCCTTCTAAATTCCAACGAGTACAGTCCCAGTCTACTCAACCTCTCCTCGTAATCCAACCCCTTCAGCTCTGGGATCAACCTAGTGAATCTCCTCTGCACACCCTCCAGTGCCAGTACGTCCTTTCTCAAGTAAGGAGACCAAAACTGAACACAATACTCCAAGTGTGGCCTCACTAACACCTTATACAATTGCAGCCATGTCCAGGGACTGCCAGATCTGTGCGGAGTGTAAGCCGCACTTCTATCGACCACTTAAGGCCCACCTGGTAAAGGCATCCCGGCCCTTTGAGCGTCTCAGTATCGATTTCAAAGGGCCCCTCCCCTCCAATAACCACAATACATATTTCATCACTATTATTGATGAATTCTCCCGCTTCCCCTTTGCAATTCCTTGCCCCGATATGACCACGTCCACCGTCATTAAAGCCCTACATAGTGTCTTCATCCTGTTTGGTTTCCCCAATTATGTCCACAGTGACCGGGGCTCGTCGTTCATGAGCGACGAACTGCGTCAGTGCCTGCTCAGTAAGGGCATTGCCTCAAGCAGGACTACCAGTTATAACCCCGGGGGGAAACGGGCAGGTGGACAGGGAGAACGTGACGGTCTGGAAAACCATCCTACTGACTCTGCGGTCCAGGAATCTCCCAGTTTCTCACTGGGAGGAGATCCTCCCCGATGCGCTCCACTCTATTAGGTCCCTACTTTGCACGGCCACAAACGAGACCCCTCATGACCGCCTATTTGTTTTCCCTAGGAGATCCACCTCAGGTGCCTCGCTTCCATCCTGGCTGAAGACACCGGGGCCAGTCCTACTCAGAAAACACGTCAGGAGCCAAAAGGCCGATCCTCTGGTAGAGAGGGTCCAGCTCCTACACTCAAACCCTCAGTACGCTTATATCAAACACCCCGATGGCCGACAAGATACAGTCTCCCTCCGGGACTTGGCGCCTGCCGGTTCCACCACCACCACCACTACCACCACCACCAGCCCTCCACTTTATCCCGCCCAACCTACCATGATCACTGCCCCGCCCCTTTATGGCTCCCGCCCGCCATCCCCCCTTCACCGACCCACAGGAATGAAGCTCCAGAAGAGACGATCCCGGAGTCCATGTCTGTACCCGCACCGGTGCCCCCACTACCAATGCCAGCACCGATGAGCTCGACACCCGGGCCAGCACCGACGCCAGAGCGTCGGCAATCACAGCGCACAATCCGTGCGCCGGACCGGCTGAACTTATGAACCCGTTACCCCTGCCGTACTTCATTTTTTTAACAGGGGGTGAATGTATTATACCAATAATCCACCATTGTATCAGTATCATGCTTTGCCTTTGTATTTGCATCTACGCTCTGCTGTTGCCCTTGTGGGCTCCACCTATGGGCCATTGTATGGCATCATCCATAGGGGAACATGTTGGGACACGTATGTGCTCCGCCCATGGCTCCTCCCCTTGAAGGGGTTATAAAGAGCAGTCGACCTGTAGGCGGCGCACGGTATTGTATCAGTCGCAGGCAGGCACTGTTCTAAGTTGATTAAAGCCACGGTTTACTTTTACTCTTGTATCGAGTGATTTGATGGTCGCATCAGAGGTTTTTAATTAAAGCGTAAATCAGACTGCCGACAGCGATCCCCAGGTCGCTGTTTATACCCTGTGGGGGATCCTCCAATTGGGAGGAAGCTCCATCCCCTAATCACCTGGGGAGTTCATATTCCAAGGGGTAGGAGGGGAATCCGACACAATGTAGGTTCAAACCCCTTAGGGGGTCGTAACAGAGTCCTAACCTCATCTGCCTTTAACAGGACACTTCCATCATGCTACACCCTTGAAATCCCCACTCACGTGGTCCACTTCATGACAAATATAAGTAGGAAACGAAAAACATCCTACCTTGATGTAGCTATCACACTGATGCCGAAGCTGTATCTTATTTTTATTCACTTTAACGCCCAACATCTTCAGACATTTTCCTATCTCACAGGAAAATGCTTTTGGTGGTTTGAATATGATAACATTAACCTCATCGAAGCAACCTGCTACAGTGTTACGAAGTGGAGATTTATCTCTTCCCTTGTTTGGAAGTGAAAACTGTAACAAAACAAATCACACACAAAAACAAGCTATTCAAATGTACAACAGTTTGCTTGTCTATCTCTTATTAAAAAATAATTTTAACTTGACCTTGTCTCATTCAGTCAATAATGAATCAAAATTTAATTGCGTAATGATTGATTGAAGTATACAAGACCCTGAACAGTATTTACAAGGTGGACGTGGAAAGGATGTTTCCTCTTGTGGGTGAGTCCAGAATTATGGGACACTGATTTAAAATGAGGGGTTACCCTTATGGGACGGAGATGAGGAGGATTGTTATCTCCCTGAGGGCTGTGCGACTTTGGCACTCTCTGCCTCAGAAGACAGTGGAGGCAGCGTCACTGAATAGTTTTAAGGCAGAGGTAGATAGATTTGTGTTAGGCAAGTGAATCAAAGGCTATCAGGGTAGATGGAAATGTGGAATTTAAAACACAAGTTGATCAGCCGTGATCTTATTAAATAGCAGAGCAGGCTTAAGGTCCACTTCTAGAACCATAGAATACCTATAGTGCATGAAGCCGTTCGGCCCATCAAGCCGGAACCAACCCTCCGAAAGAGCACCCTACCTAGGCCCACTCCCCCACTTTATCCTTATTGCCCCACCTAACCTACGAGTCAATTTCATCATGGCCAATCCACCTAACCTGCACATCCTTGGATTTTGGGAGGAAACCAGAGCACCCGAAGGAAACCACGCAGGCACGGGAAGAATGTGCAGACTCCACACAGACAGTCCCCGAGGTCAGAATTGAACCCGGGCTCCTGGCGCTGTGATGCAGCACTGCTAACCACTGTGCCATCGTGCCGCCCTACTTCTGCTTCTATTTTGCATGTTTGCATGTATATAAATACTAAGAAAGGAACAAGCACTTATATTATGCTTTCCACCACCTCAGCTCAACCCAAAGCACTTCACAGCAATTAATTGATTTTGAAGTAGTCGCTGTGGTTTTTCTGGCTACTAGCGATGTAACAATGTGCCTCTGCTGTAACAATTTACACCTCCTCTGGACCTGCCTTTTATTTCTTTACTTGTTTCATTGCTCCCCCATCCCCAACTCAGTCAAACATTTTGCTATTTAATCATTGTTGCCAAACACAGACCTAACCTTAGTTCTTTAGCAGACTGCCCCATTTCCCAGGCTCTGCACTCGCTTGAAACCTGCTAATTATCAATGTCACAGTAAGAAGGAGAAAAATGGATAGAACAAAAATATGGAAATGACCTACATTGGTCATTATATTGGTCAATGACCATGGCAGCAATCAAAAAGGGAAAGACTACTATGATTCTACCAGATCCAGATGGAATTCATCCAGGGCTGCTGAGTGAATTCAGGGTGGAAATTATGGAGGCTCCCAATCTAATATTTCTTTAAATGGGAGTGCTGCCTCAGTAGAGAATTGTACACTTCCGTTCGAAAAAGGGAGTGGAATAATCCTAGCAATTTAAATGCCATTCAGTCCAACACCGCTTGTGGAACGTTTTTAGAGATAATAACCTGGGTCAAAACTATATACTGCTTGGAAAAATATGGCTTATTAAATGAAAGTCAGCACAAGCAAGTTCTTTTTGACTAACTTGATTGATTAAGTAACAGTGAACATTGGTGGCCTTTTCAAAATGATGAAGTGTCACATAATAGTCTTGTTGGCAAAACTGAAGGGTGGGATTTTCCGGTCTTTCCCACTGGCAGGATCTTCCGGTCCCGCCAAAAGCAACCTCCCGCAGCAGGTTCCCTGGTGGCAGGACGGCCGAACCACCTCAGCAACTGGAAAAGACGCCGCAAAGTTCATGAGATTGGAGGGGCAGTAACTGTGTGGAAACAGGACTGGCTAAGGGACAGGGCGTACAGGTGAGTTTTTTTTTTTGACTAGAGGGAAGAGTGTGCTGGTGTCCCCTAGGGGACCACTTCTCTTTTTAATCCATACTACTGACCTGGATTTTAGTATAATATACCAGGGCATAACAATTTTAGAGTTTTCACATGAAATGCAACTTGGGATAGTAACAGACCTGAAGACTGGAGAAATAGACAGAAACGTGGCAGAGTGTAAACGGTGCAAATTTTTAAAAAGTTATTTTTTATTTTTTCCAATTCAGGGGCAATTTAGCGTGGCCAATCCACCTACCCTGCACATCTTTGGGTTGTGGGGGTGAGATCTACACAAACATGGGGAGAATGTATAACCTCCACACGGACAGTGACCCGGAGCCAGGATCGAACCTGGGTCGTCAGCGCTATGAGGCAACAATGCTAACCACTGTGCCACCATGCCGGCCTGTAAATGGTACAATTTTAAGGGTGCAGAAACATGTACACAAGTACTGGAAGGTGGCAACACAAATTGAGAAGTCTGCTAATAGGGATGTCAAAAACAGTGGGCGCGATTCTCCACTCCCACGCCGGTTGGGAGAATCGCCTGGGCCGCCAAGATTTCCGGGGCCGCCGGTCCGACGCCCTCCCGCGATTCTCCCAAGCGGCGGGAACGGCCCGGTCGAGTTTCGCGGGCCGCAGGCCGGAGAATCACCAGAGATATCCAAAATGGCGATTCTCCGGCACCCCCGCTATTCTGAGGCCTGGATGGGCCGAGCGGCCAGGCCAAAACGGCGGGTCCCCCCAGCGCCGTCGACACCTGGTTGCTACAGTCGTGGGCGGTGCGTGAACACTGGGGGGGCGGCCTGTGGGGGGGCGAGGGGGGATCCTGCACCGGGCTTCACCTGGAATGTGGGGTGGCCCTCGATCAGTGCCCACCGATCGTCGGGCCGTCCTCTCTGAAGGAGGACCTCCTTCCTTCCGTGGCCCCGCAAGATCCATCCACCATCTTCTTGCGGGGCGGACTTAGAGCGGACGGCAACCACGCATGCGCGGATGACGTCCGTTATGCGGCGCCGGCCGCGTCATCTATGCGGCGCCGCTTTTACGCGGGCGGCAAGGCCTGGCGCGGGTAGATGACGCGGCCCCGATACTGGCCCATTGTCAGGGCCTGAATCGGTCAGGACCGGGGCCATTCCGCGCCGTCGTGAACCTCGACAGCGTTCACGACGGCACGGCCACTTCGGTGTGGGGGTGGAGAATCCCGCCCAGTGCCTTTACGAATGGAGGATAGAATACAAAAGCATCAAATGATGCTATAGCTATGCAAAATGCTGGTTCAGGCTAAACTGGAGTATTATGGACAATTCTGGAATCCCTACTTTGGGAAGCGCTGTTCAGCATCATCACGAGGATGCAGGAGGGTTATTCAGTTATGTAGAGAGACGAGAGAAACGGGTTTGCACCTTCATATAGAGCAGGTTAAGAGAGCTGTAATGAAAATGCTCAAAATAATTAAAGTTTATGAGCGAGTAAATGGGGAGAAACTGTTTCTGGTGGCAGAAGGATCCCTAACCAGAGGACACAAATTTAAGGTATTTGCCAAACAACTAGAGATGACATGAGGAGAGAAGAAGTCCCACAGACAGTTGTTATGATCTGGAACACACTGCCTGAAAGGCTGATGGAAGCAGATCCAATAGCAATTTTTAAAAAATGGAATAAATACTTAAAAGAGATAAAGCTTGCAGGAAAGAGCATGGGAAGGGGGGGGGGATCAATCGGATAGCTATTTGAAATAACTGATGCAGTCAGTCAAATGGCCTCCTTCAGTTATTTGACATTCTATAATACGTCTCTAATTTGTTCCACTTCTGGACTGGAACTCCATTTGTCTGTCGAACGTGCCGCCTGAGCTGAAGTGTGTTTCCAGCATTTTCTGTTTTTTATTTCAAGTTTCCAGCATCCTCAGAATTTCTCTTATTACTTTTTCTCTTAATTAAAAATGGTTAAATGGGTTTAAATAGTATTTTATTAAACAACAATAAATTAATTGAATTATTAAGATTCCGGACCAGAACCAACAGTTGCTACAATATTGGGCAGAAACACCAATATATTATTTTAATTTTGGGAGACTGTGAGGAAAGTGTACCTCGTTCCAGGAGTTATTTCACGCAAAATAGGGATAAGATAGATTAAAACAAACTTTATTACTAACAGTGTTAAAATATCTTTAACATCACGCAAGAAAAATAGCTTACCCTTGAAACACTGGTAATCATAAGACCATAAGACATAGGAGCAGAGATAGGCCACTCGGCCCATCGAGTTTGCTCCGCCATTCAATCATGGCTGATATTTTTCTCATCCCCATTCTCCTGCCTTCTCCCCATAACTCCAGATCCCCTTATTAATCAAGAACTTATCTATCTCTGTCTTAAAAACACTCAGTGACTTGCCGTCCACAGCCTTCTGTGGCCAAGAGTTCCAAAGACTCACCACCCTCTGGCTGATGAAATTCCTTCTCATCTCTGTTTTGTAAGATGGTCCCTTTAGTCTGAAATTGTGTCCTCAGGTTCTAATGTTTCATGCAAGTGGAAACATCCTCTACACATCCACTCTATCCAGGCCTCACAGTATCCTGTAAGTTTCAATAAGATCCCCCCCTCATCCTTCTAAACTCCAATGAGTACAGACCCAGAGTCCTCAACCATTCCTCATAAGACAAGCTCTTCATTCCAGGGATCATTCTTGTGAACCTCCTCTGGACCCTTTCCAAGGCCAGCACATCCTTCCTTAGATATGGGGTCCAAAACTGCTCATAATACTCCAAATGGGGTCTGACCAGAGCCTTATACTGCCTCTGAAGTATATTCCTGCTCTTGTACTCTAGCCCTCTCGACATGAATGCTAACATTGCATTTGCCTTCCTAACTGCCAACTGAACCTGCACGTTAACCATAAGAGAATCCTGAACTAGGACTCCCAAGTCCCTTTGTGCTTCTGATTTCCTAAGCATTTCCCCAATAGTGACACATCAACCCTTAACTGCTATCTTGATTCCCACTCAAACAACAAAACCATCTCAGCTCTTAATCCACTTTCATATACAGTTAACGCTCAAGAATACCTGCTGTACTCAGATGTCTGGATTCTCTACTTTAAGAAAGAAAGATCTTTTGACACTGCTTTAAAGAAAGAGACCTGACCTTGTCAGAACAATGCAGGATTTTGTGGCCATCTAAATTGGCCACCGCAAAGGATAATGGGAATTGTGGTCAGGTTGGGATACAGATGATACATATCCCCTGTGTATTGTGCAGAAGAAACCAGACCTACACAGAAACTTGCACCTGCTAAAGGTCAATCAATGATTTCTCCAGGACAAGAGGTCACAGATTGAAAGATAGCAGCAGTAACAGACTTGGGGGGGGGGGGGGAGGGGGGGGGCCTAGTTACCTTATTTGGGAGTGCCTACATGCCTTGGACAATAACAACTAGGACACGCTATCAAGGTAACCGCCCCAAATTGGCCAGAATCGATTAGGGTGATCGAAATTCTATCGATCCACTGGATCCCGGGTTGGGACCGCCCAAAAGAGCTGGAAAGATTGGAGAATAAGAACTGTGCGACCAATAGTCTGTCTCTTTTGGGACCGGCCTCTGCCCCACCAACTGCAGCACATCGACCGGCCAAGTTCAAGGAGTCGCGATCGATCCCTGAAGGGCGAAACACAGCCTAGACGTACCTGACGACTTCCAGCCGCCATATGTGGGGATTCAGACAAAGGTCTTGTCTAACCTGCACAGAGCCGGTCACTTGAAAGTTAAGTAAAGGTAATTTAAGCTGTTAGGTAGAGTTTAATGTATAGCCGCGTGTAGGCTATTACTAATAATAACCAATAATTGAACTAATATATTGGTTGTGTGGTCATTTGTCCAATACACGGAACCTACTCGCGTCTTGTGGTTATTATTAATAAAGATAAAAGAGCAACAATTTGTATCTAAAGTCTTTAGAAACTCTGGCGGTATTTTTTCAGGCTGCTTCTCAGCTTGTTTCAAATCACCTTCCAGTGCCAGGCAATGACCATCTCCTACAAGAGAGTATCTAACCATCATCCCTTCATATTCAATGATATTATCATCATTGAATCCCCCACAATAAACATTCTGGGGGTTACCATTGATCAGAAACTGAACTGGACATTCCATATTGGGGCTGGTTTAGCACAGTGGGCTATGGGAGCTGGCTTGTAATGCAGAACAAGACCAGTAGCGTGGGATCAATTCCTATTCCAGCCTCCCCGAACAGGTGCCGGAATGTGGCGACTAGGGGTTTTTCACAGTAACTACATTGAAGCCTACTTGTGACAATAAATGATGATGATGATATTAATACTGTGGCTACCAGGGCAGGTCAAAGGCAAGGAATCCTATAATGAGTAACTTACCTCCTGGCCCCTCAAAGTCTGTCCACCATCTACAAGGCACAAGTCAGGAGCATAATGGAATATTCTCCACTTTCCTGGATGAATGCAGCTCAGCAACACTCAAGACGCTCAAAATCATCCACGTCAAAGCAGCCCATTTGATTGCTACCCCTTCCACAAACATTCAATCCCTTCACCATTGACGCACAGTGGCAGCCATTTATACCATCTACAAGATGCACTTTAAGAACTCGCCATGGTTCCTCAGGCAGCACCTTCCAAACCCACGACTACTATCATCGGGAACGTGACCACCTGGAGGTTCCCCTTCAAGTCATTCACCATCCTGATTTGGAAATATATTGCCGTTCCTTCACTATTGCTAGGTCCAAATCCTCAAACCCCCTCCCTAACAGCATAGTGAGTGTACCTAGACCTTAGGGACTGCAGTGGTTCTTCAAGACACCTAACCACCACCTCCTGAAGGACAACTAGGGATGGGTAATAAATGCTGGTCTAACCAGTGAAGCCCACATCCCTTAAATTAATTTTTTATTAAAAAATCTCCTTACCGAGCTGAAACACGAATGTTTCTAATTAATTCCACAGGGAACCCTCTTATTCCAAAAAAAACTTTATTAGCCCAAGCTTTTATGGTCCCTTAATTTCTCCTCTGGCCCCCAAACCTTTCAAACCAGGATTCTTTAAAACCACTACTGCATCAGTCACACACATACTAACCTCGGCTTTTAATCCTTACTGCACTAAAAACAATAACATAGTATATCTGAAATGCCTTAATTTATCACAGAATGTGTATGGTCACTCTTTCCCTCGTTCTATATCTGTTGCCTCTATCCCAATTCCGCTGTCCCAGTTCCACAGCCCCTGCCCCCTCAAACCCAATATAGATATGTCCCAACATTTGCTATAAATGATTAATCAAACCTGGGACCAGTCTGACCAGCATAGAGTTCATTGATACACTATGCAGTACTCTTATGCAGCGTGCAATGTTCCCAAACTAGTCCAGAATTTGAAAAGGACCGCTTACCGAAACATACCTTTGTGATCATGAAACATCCATTTACAAATGTTCCTTCAGGCTTTTGTTTGATCTCTTGCAGACTGAGGACTGGCACCTTTTTTATTGCGTTGATCACTTGTTTTTCGGCTTGTTGATTTTAGAGTGTTTTTTTACCTCCATCACTCCATTTGAAAATCTAAAATTGGTGATCTGAACATTGGCACCTTTACAAAATTCCTTTGGTTCTCTGTTGTACACTTTCACTTCAACGGTGTCACTTTCACCTGATATTGTTGCATGGAATACATTAATTTTCTTTCCATTGTTTATGTAATTGTGTTTCATCTTCTCAATAATCTTCCCACTGACAGTCAGATCCTTCTGATACTCCATTTCATTTAATTCCAATGTTTTTAGTTCCCTTAAAGTTGTGATGCATGGTCCAAAGGCCTGTGTGAAATATAAGCCAGTGGCTGGTAAATTTGTGCAAAAAGCACCTTTAATATTAATTAACACACCTTCCGAAAATTTCTCTCAATCTGTCAATATGATTTAAAACATAACACATACCTTTCATCAATATCCCTGTTAACTGATAATATAGTTTACAGCAATCGCTTCTCGGCCTTTTGGCTAGGATGAGCGTGAGGTCAGGTGTAATGCCTGGACCTGGTGTGTCTTTCTTGTGGGGACCGTGAATTGGATTCAATTTGAATCCGGAATGGCAGTATTTGGAGATCTAAACCGTGCTAACTTAGATGCTGAAGACACTACTAAATGGTCCCACGCTTTAGTTTCACATGCCACAGAAGCAGGTAGGAAGGCTTGCGCAAACTACGACCCAGCAGAACAGACGCATAATGAAGCATGGGTACTCGGACGTCTATCTAGGGCATGGGAACAGTCGCTGCAGAAACAAATACAACAGAATGGCTTAGAAGATCCCATGCACCCAGTTAGGACTAGTCAGGAACCCGCATGGATAAATGAGGGCAGAGGAGAGGTACAACATCCAAGGGAACAATACCCCTGAGAGCAATACACCAGAGCACCAGGTCCACCCCACATGCCCCGAGGGTCATGTTATAATTGTGGACACTTCGCCCGTGACGATAGACAAAATCCTCCACCGTACAACCCACACCAAAGACCGCAGGGACACCCTAACCCCCCCGCCAAGAAACAATAGGCCTGACCCCGATCGCCAACCACGCCAGCTAGAAGGCAATTCTCTCCCCATGCATACCGTAAACGCCCGTGCAGATGACCTAGCATTTAATTCCCTCGACTGACGGTGTCCGGCCTCTCCAACGTGGGTCTGTGATACACGCTGGGATAATGTCGGAAGGCCGATAGTCACAGGCAAAGTCCGGGGTCAGTCAGTTGATTTCCTCTGGGACACAGGAGGCTCCTGGACCATGCTAAATTTGTGCAGCCTGTTCCTCAAAACCCCCTGGCCAATTTCTTTTTAAAAATATGTTTATTAAGAGTTTTTTAACAAAATTTTCAACCATACAGACAAACCACCCCCCCCCCATAACAAAAAGAAAGAAAGAAAGCTCACATAGCAAGACATGAACATGGCAAGTCAATATGTTACAGAACTTTGTACATTGGATTCCTCCCTTACATGTCAGTTTTCCGGATCATTCATGTGTTTTCTTGCTCAAATGCCCCCCAGAAAGGCCCCCCTTCCCCCTCCCTCCCTCCTCCCCCCCCCCCCCCCCCACCCTTCCTCTAACGCTCCGCGAGATAGTTTAGGAACGGTTGCCACCGCCTGTAGAACCCCTGCGCAGACCCTCTCAAGGCAAACTTTATCCTCTCCAGCTTAATGAACCCAGCCATGTCGTTTATCCAGGCCTCCACGCTGGGGGGCTTCGCCTCCTTCCACATTAGCAAGATCCTTCGCCGGGCTACTAGGGACGCAAAGTCCAGAATGCCGGCCTCTTTCGCCTCCTGCACTCCCAGCTCGTCCACTACTCCAAATAGTGCTAGCCCCCAGCTTGGCTTGACCCGGACTTTCACCACCTTAGATATTGCTCCCGCCACTCCTCTCCAGAACCCCTCCAGTGCCGGGCATGACCAAAACATATGGACATGGTTCGCCGGGCTTCCTGAGCACCTCCCACATCTGTCCTCCACCCCAAAGAACCTACTCAGTCTCGCCCCCGTCATATGCGATCTGTGAACTACCTTAAACTGTATCAGGCTGAGCCTGGCACACGAGGAAGAGGAATTAACCCTACTTAGGGCATCAGCCCACAGCCCCTCCTCAATCTCCTCCCCCAGCTCCTCTTCCCATTTACCTTTCAGCTCCTCTACCAAAGCCTCCCCCTCTTCTTTCATCTCCTGGTATATCGCCAACACCTTGCCCTCCCCGACCCATACGCCCAAAATCACCCTGTCTTGAATCCCCTGTGCCGGGAGCAGTGGGAATTCCCTCACATGCCGCCTCACAAACTCCCTCACTTGCATGTACCTGAAGGCATTTCCCGGGGGTAGTCCAAATTTCTCCTCCAGCGCCCCTAAGCTCGCAAACATCCCATCGATGAACAGGTCCCCCATTCTTCTAATCCCTGCCCGATGCCAGCTCTGAAACCCCCCGTCCATCCTTCCTGGGACAAACCGATGGTTATCCCTAACCGGGGACCACACCGAGGCTCCCATCGCTCCCCTGTGTCGTCTCCACTGCCCCCAGATCTTTAGTGTTGCCGCCACCACCGGACTCGTGGTGTACCTTGTCGGCGAGAGCGGCAGCGGTGCCGTCACCAGCGCCCCCAGGCTCGTTCCTTTGCAGGATGCCATCTACAACCTCTTCCACGCCGCCCCCTCTCCCTCCATCACCCACTTACGGATCATCGCCACGTTGGCTGCCCAGTAGTAGCCACCCAAATGCGGCAACGCCAACCCTCCTCTATCTCTGCTACGCTCCAGGAACTCCCTCCTTACCCTCGGGGTCTTGCTCGCCCACACAAATCCCATAATGCTCCTGCTTACCCTCTTAAAGAAGGCCTTGGTGATCACAATTGGGAGGCATTGGAATACAAAAAGAAACCTCGGGAGGACCACCATTTTAATCGACTGTACCCTGCCCGCCAGCGAGAGTGGCAACATGTCCCACCTTTTAAAATCCTCCTCCAGCTGTTCCACCAGCCGCGTCAAATTAAGTTTGTGTAGTGCCCCCCAGCTCCTAGCTTCCTGAATCCCCAAGTATCGAAAGCTCCTTTCCACCCTCGTCAACGGTAGGTCGTCTATCCCTCTTCCCTGATCCCCCGGATGCACCACAAAGAGCTCACTCTTTCCCACATTGAGCTTATAGCCCGAAAAGTCTCCAAACTCCCTCAGGATCTGCATGACCTCAACCATCCCCTCCACTGGATCCGTCACATACAGTAACAGGTCGTCTGCGTAAAGCGACACTCAATGTTCCTCTCCTCCTCGGACCACCCCCTTCCATTTCCCCGGCTCCCTTAACGCCATGGCCAAAGGTTCAATTGCTAATGCAAACAGCAGAGGGGACAGGGGGCACCCCTGCCTCGTCCCTCGATACAGCCGGAAATACTCCGACCTCCGCCGGTTCGTGACCACACTCGCCACCGGGGCTCTATACAGGAACTTAACCCAACTAATAAACCCTCCCCCGAACCCAAACCTCCTCAACACTTCCCAGAGATACTCCCGCTCTACTCGGTCAAAGGCCTTCTCCGCGTCCATGGCTGCCACTATCTCCGCCTCTCCCTCCACCAATGGCATCATTATCACATTTAGGATCCTTCGCACATTGGTATTCAGCTGCCTGCCCTTTACAAACCTCGTCTGGTCCTCGTGAATCACCCCCGGGACACAGTCCTCAATCCTCGTAGCCAACATTTTTGCCAGCAACTTAGCATCTACGTTGAGGAGCGAGATCGGTCTATACGACCCACATTGCAGTGGGTCCTTATCCCGCTTCAAGATCAAAGAGATCGTCGCCTCCGACATTGTCGGGGGCAGGGTCCCCCCCTCCCTTGCTT
Source organism: Scyliorhinus torazame (assembly GCF_047496885.1). Classification (NCBI taxonomy): domain Eukaryota; kingdom Metazoa; phylum Chordata; class Chondrichthyes; order Carcharhiniformes; family Scyliorhinidae; genus Scyliorhinus; species Scyliorhinus torazame. The sequence continues at coordinate 52,157 of NW_027308754.1, forward strand.
CATTGAAGGTCCTTACCAGTGATGGGGCTAACAGGTCTACATACTTCCTATAAAACTCCACCGGGAACCCATCCGGCCCCGGGGCCTTCCCTGCCTGCACGCTCCCCAGTCCTTTAACCAGCTCCTCCACCCCAATTGGGGCCCCCAAACCAGCCACCTCCTGCTCCTCGACCCTCGGGAACCTCAGTTGGTCCAAGAATCGTCGCATCCCCTCTTTTCCCCCTGGGGGCTGGGACCTATACAGCTCCTCGTAAAAGGCCTTGAATGCCTCATTCACTTTCACCGCACTCCGCACCGTAGTTCCCCTTCCATCCTTGGCTCCACCTATCTCCCTCGCTGCCATCCTCTTACGGAGCTGATCTGCCAGCATCCGACTCGCCTTCTCCCCATATTCATATATCGCCCCCTGTGCCTTCCTCCACTGTGCCTCTGCCTTCCCTGTGGTCAACAGGTCGAACTCCGTCTGGAGACTTTGTCTCTCCCTGAGTAGTCCCTCATCAGGAGCCTCTGCATAGCTCCTGTCCACCCTTAAAATCTCCCCCACCAACCTCTCCCTTTCCCTGCCCTCTCTCTTCACCCTATGAGCCCTGATGGAGATTAACTCTCCCCTGACCACCGCCTTCAGCGCCTCCCATACTACTCCCACATGCATCTCCCCATTGCCGTTGGCCTCCAGATACCTTTCGATGCACCCCCGCACCGTCCCACACACTTCCTCGTCTGCCAGCAGTCCCACATCCAACCGCCACAATGGGCGTTGGTCCCTCTCCTCCCCCAGCTCTAGCTCCACCCAATGCGGGGCATGGTCTGAAATGGCTATGGCCGAATACTCCGTTCCCTCCACTTTCGGGATCAATGCCCTGCCCAGAACAAACAAATCTATCCGGGAGTAGGCCTTATGTACGTGGGAGAAGAAAGAAAATTCTCTGGCCAAAGGCTGGCAATTCTCCACGGATTTACTCCCCCCATCTGATCCATAAACCCCCTAAGCACCTTGGCCGCAGCCAACCTCTTCCCCGTCCTAGATCTGGAACGATCTAATGCTGGGTCCAGCACCGTGTTAAAATCCCCACCCATTATCAAGCCCCCTACCTCCAAGTCTGGAATACGCCCCAACATCCGTTTCATGAATCCAGCATCGTCCCAGTTTGGGGCATATACATTCACCAGTACCACCTCCGTCCCCTGCAACCTACCGCTCACCATCACGTATCGGCCTCCATTGTCCGCTACTATGTTCTTGGCCTCAAACGACACCCGCTTCCCCACCAATATTGCCACCCCTCTATTCTTCGCATCCAGCCCCGAATGGAACACCTGTCCTACCGATTCCTTCCTTAACCTGACCTGATCTGCCACCTTCAGATGTGTCTCCTGAAGCATGACCACGTCTGCCTTCAGTCCCTTTAGGTGCGCGAACACTCGGGCCCTATTAACCGGCCCATTTAGGCCTCTCACATTCCACGTGATCAGCCGGATTGGGCCCCCCCCCCCCCCCCCCTCCGCCGCCGACTAGCCATCTCCTATCTTAGGCCAGTCCCGTGCCCGCGCCTCCCGCACCCTCCAGTCCCCCAGACGGGGAACCCACGCCCCGACCAACTCTTCCATTTTCAGTTCCCCCTCGGACAGTGCAGCAGCAACCCTAATGTCACCCCCTCTCCCCCCCCTTCCCTCCCCCCCTCCCCGCTAGATCCGCATCTAGCACTTTTGCTCCCCCCATATTACTTCCGTGAGTCAGCTGTCTTCTGCTGACCCCGGCTTCCCCCGCCTTCCCGTTGATCTCCCCCGTGTGGGAGTCTCTCCTCCTCCTTACCTTCCTCCATTCCACCCCCCCCTCTAGCGGGAAAAAGCCCGCACTTTCCTGAGCCAGCCCCGCCCCCTGTGGCACAGCTCCTGTTGTGGCCATTATCCCAGTTCCCTCATCCCCGAGTCTCACCTCCCTCCAGCACCGACGCCCACATTCCCCACCATCTCGTCTACAGAAAAAAAAAGAATTTTAACCAGAACTCTACCCAGATCCCCATCCATCATCCCACCCATGAAGTATTCATTACCCATATTTACAACCCCGTATACAACCAACATTCCCCCCCACAACCGCAGCCCCTCAGTTCGAGTCCAATTTATCCGTTTGGATAAAGGCCCAAGCCTCTTCTGGCGTTTCAAAATAATGGTGTCGGTCCTGATAAGTGACCCACAGTCGCGCAGGCTGCAGCATGCCGAACCTGACTCTTTTTTTGTGCAGCTCCGTCTTGGCCCGGTTGAAGCCAGCTATCCTCCTTGCCACCTCCACGCTCCAATCCTGGTAAACTTGGATCACCGCATTCTCCCATCTACTGCTCTGCACCTTCTTGGCCCATCTCAGAACACTTTCTTTGTCCGCGAAGCGATGGAACCTTGTCACCATCGCCTTTGGCGGCTCATCAGCCTTGGCTCTCCTCGCTAGGACCCGGTGATCCCCTTCCAGCTCCAGGGGGCTCGGAGAGGCCTCTGCACCCATCAGCGAATGGAGCATCGTACTCATGTACGCCCCGGCATCGGCCCCCTCCACTCCTTCGGGGAGACCCAGAATCCGGAGATTCTTCCTCCTCGACCTGTTCTCCAGGACCTCGAGTCTCTCGGCCCACCTCCTGTGCACCGCCTCGTGCGCCTCCATTTTTACCGCCAGGCCCAGGATCTCGTCCTCGTTACCCCCTGGCCAATTACGGATACCATTACGCTGAGCGGATTTACTGGCCACATGCAGGAAAGATACATTACAGCCTCTATACCTGTCCATGTTGGAACTATAGCCACTAATCATCCTGTTGTTCTGGTCGAATTACCCCCAATCGCAGAGCACATTTTAGGAATGGATTTCATGAACTCTAATAACCTCTCATTTGACCCTGTAAATAGGTGTGTTTGGCAGATGTCCACAATAACAAGGGCTTCTGTAATGCTATCAGTAGGTGATTATGTAAGTAGGATCTGCTCAGTGGAAGAATACTGGTTCAATCCTTTTACGATTAGCGCTGACTCGACCCTCAGGGAGGTGCTCACCACACACAAAAGCGTCTTTGCAATGCACAAACACGATTGTGGGCAGATATCAGGGGACGTTATGATCTCAGGCACAGAACTTAAACCGCAGAAACAATATGGCTTTCCCCAGCAGGCTGAGAACGAAATCTCTAAGGTGATAGACAGTGTAGCACCATCGATCACACACGAGGCGAGACGTAAAGAACTTCAATCGAGGCTTTATTGAGCAGACTTGTTCAGACTCGTTCCCCAGCAGCTCAGTCACAGAATGCAGCTGCGGGGATTAAACCCAGGTTCTTATACCCCGCCTATCTGGGTGGAGCCCAGTAGGCGGCGCATCCAATCGGGATCCAGCCTCTGTCCTCCCATGGCTCCTCAGCATTCATGGTGTACCGTATTACCCCTAATACATACCACCACATTCTCCCCTTGTTAAAAAAGAACCCGGCGGGGTGGTGGGTGGTATGGTGGTAGGGGTTTACCGGGTCGGTGCCTTAACCATTGAACTATATACAATCATGCCGCTTTTATTGGGCCATCGAATTATTCACATTTTACCCGATTTGCAGCGTTAACTATTTACAACAATGCCGCTTTACTGGGCCACTGAATTATATACATCTTAAGTCGATTCGATGAGTCGAGATGGTGCTTGGTCGCCCTTTCCGATCGTCTCAGCCCGGGTGGTGGTGGTGGTGCTGGCTCGGGTCCGGTCGACTCTGGGAGCATCGCGCTGTCCCCTTCTGTTTCCTTACTCCTGGACGGGCCTGGGAGGAGAACCGATCCCCCCGGGAAGGGGGTGGCTGTGGGGTGCACCGGCAAGAGTGAGGGGGAGGTGATTTGTGTTGGGGGGGGTGGGGAGCTCCGGCGGGCGCCAGGTCCCGCAGAGAGACCGTGTCCTGTCGGCTGTCTGGATACGCCACGTAGGCGTACTGCGGGTTGGCGTGGAGTAGATGTACCTTTTCCACCAGCGGGTCTGATTTGTGCGCCCGCACATGTTTCCGGAGCAGGATGGGTCCCGGGGCTGCCAGCCAGGTTGGAAGTGACGTTCCAGAAACGGACCTCCTAGAGAAGACAAGGAGGCGCTCGTGAGGCGTTTGGTTAGTGGTGGTACACAGCAGGGACCGGATAGAGTGAAGAGCATCTGGGAGGACTTCCTGCCAGCGGGAAGTTGGGAGTCTCCTAGACCGTAGGGCCAGTAGGACGGTCTTCCAGACCGTTCCGTTCTCCCTCTCTACCTGCCCGTTCCCCCGGGGGTTGTAGCTGGTCGTCCTACTCGAGGCTATGCCCTTGCTGAGCAGGAATTGACGCAGCTCGTCACTCATGAAGGAGGAGCCCCTGTCGCTGTGGATGTAGGCGGGGAAACCGAACAGGGTAAAGATGGTGCCGAGGGCTTTAATGACCGTGGCCGCGGTCATGTCGGGGCAGGGGATGGCGAAGGGGAAGCGGGAGTATTCGTCAAGACGTTAAGAAAGTACGTGTTGCGATCGGTGGAGGGGAGGGGGCCTTTGAAGTCCAAACTGAGGCGGGAAGCCTTTATCAGGTGCGCTCTATCTGGCCTGAAAAAATGCAGTTTGCATTCTGCGCAGATTTGGCAGTTCCTGGTGACTGTTCGGACGTCCTCGGCGGAGTACGGGAGGTTGCGGGCCTTTATGAAGTGGTAGAAACGAGTGACCCCCGGGTGGCAGAGGTCCTCGTGGAGGGCTTGGAGACGATCCACTTGTGCATTGGCACAAGTGCCGCGAGATAGGGCATCGGACGGCTCGTTCAGCTTTCCGGGACGGTACAAGATCTCATAATTGTAGGTGGAGAGTTCGATCCTCCACCGCAGGATCTTGCCGTTCTTTATCTTGCCCCGCTGTGCATTATCGAACATGAAGGCTACCAACCGTTGGTCAGTGAGGAGAGTGAATCTCCTACCGGCCAGGTAATGCCTCCAATGTCGCACAGCTTCCACTATGGCTTGGGCCTCCTTTTCTACTGAGGAGTGGCGAATTTCTGAAGCGTATAGGGTCCGGGAGAAAAAGGCCATGGGTCTGCCCGCTTGGTTGAGCGAGGCCGCCAGAGCTATGTCGGACGCGTCGCTCTCGACTTGGAAGGGGAGGGACTCGTCGATGGCGCGCATCGTGGCCTTTACAATATCCGTTTTGATGCGGCTGAAGGCCTGGTGGGCCTCTGTCGACAGGGGAAAAGTAGTGGACTGGATTAGTGGGCGGGCCTTGTCTGCGTACTGGGGGACCCACTGGGCGTAATAAGAAAAGAAGCCCAGGCAGCGTTTCAGGGCTTTGGTACAGTGGGGGAGAGGGAACTCCATGCGTTCGGGGTCGGGGCCTATCACTCCATTACGCACTACGTAGCCAAGGATGGCTAGACGGTCGGTGCTAAACACGCATTTTTCCTCGTTGTAGGTGAGGTTGAGGGCGTTAGCGGTCTGGAGGAATTTTTGGAGGTTGGCGCCGTGGTCCTGCTGGTCGTGGCCGCAGATGGTGACGTTGTCGAGGTACGGGAACATGGCCCGTAAACCGTGCTGGTCGACCATTCGGTCCATCTCCCGTTGTAAGACCGAGACTCCGTTCGTGACGCCGAATGGAACCCTTAAGAAGTGGTATAGCCGCCCGTCTGCTTCGAAGGCAGTATACTTGCGGTCACCGGGGCGAATGGGGAGCTGGTGGTAGGCGGACGTAAGGTCCACGGTGGAGAAGACCTTGTACTGTGCAATCCGATTGACCATGTCGGATATGCGGGGGAGAGGGTACGCATCTAGCTGCGTGTACCTGTTGATGGTCTGACTGTAGTCTACGACCATCCTTTGCTTCTCCCCTGTCTTCACTACTACACCTGGGCTCTCCAGGGACTATTGCTGGCCTGGATTATGCCTTCCTGCAGCAGCCACTGGACTTCGGACCTGATAAACGTCCGGTCCTGGGTGCTGTACCGTCTGCTCCTAGTGGCGACGGGTTTGCAATCCGGGGTGAGGTTCGCAAACAAGGAGGGCGGTTCGACCTTGAGTGTCGCGAGGCCGCAGATAGTCAGTGGGGGTATAGGGCCGCCAAATTTGAATGTTAAGCTCTGGAGGTTGCATTGAAAGTCCAACCCCAGGAGGGTGGGAGCACAGAGGTGGGGAAGGATATACAGCCGGTAATTTTTGAACTCTCTCCCCTGCACCGTTAGGTTTGCGATGCAGAACCCTTTGATTTCAACGGAGTGGGACCCCGCCGCAAGGAATATTTTTTGGGTGCTTGGCCGAATTACAAGGGAACAGCGTCTTACCGTGTCCAGGTGAATAAAACTCTCCGTGCTCCCCAAGTCGATCAAACACGGCGTCTCGTGCCCGTTCACCTTTGTCGTTGTCGTCTGGAGCGTCCGGGGCCGCGACTGGTCGAGGGTCACCGATGCCAAACGTGGTTGGTGTATCAGATCGTTGTCTTCAGGCAGTGTGGAGCCGTCCACGCTGGGGTCCTTGCCTGTCAGCCAAGATGGCGGCGTCCATGGATCGCACGCGGTCGGGGGTGGACAAAATGGCCGCTCCCATGAGTCGCACGCGGCCAGGGGTGGACAAAATGGCCGCTCCCATGGATCGCACGCGGCCCGTGGGTAGGAAGATGGCGGCTCCCGTCCCCCCCTCGTGGTGTCCGGGGTCCAAAATGGCGGTGCCCGTTGGCCGCCCGTGGGTCGCTGGGGGGGTTGAGCCCGTGGTCCCATTTGTTCCCCGGAGATAGCGGCGACCCCACGGGACTGGCACACCGCTGCGTAGTGCCCCTTTTTACCGCAGCTTTTGCAGGTGGCCGAGTGGGCCGGGCAGCGCTGGCGGGGGTGTTTTGGCTGCCCGCAAAAGTAGCAGCGGGGCCCCCCCGGGTGGTCTGGGATTCTGGCTGCGCACGCTTGCGGAGGGGTTGGGGTTGCCGGGGGGTCGGTCGCGGCGGGGGTCCACGGAGCCCAAGGGGCTGCAGCGCGGTCGGGGGCATAGGCGCGGGCGTTTTGGGAGGCCACGTCGAGGGAGGCTGCAAGGACCCGTACCTCTGTGAGTCCAAGAGAGTCTTTCTCTAAAAGTCTCTGGCGAATTTGCGACGATGCCAAACCTGCTACGTAAGCGTCTCTGATCAGGAGGTCCGTATGTTCGTTCGCCGTAACCGCTGGGCAGTTGCAGTTTCTTCCCAGGATCGTTAGAGCATTGAAGAAATCGTCTAGCGATTCCCCGGGGATTTGTCGTCTCGTCGCGAGCTGGTAGCGTGCGTAGACCTGGTTGACGGGCTTAATGTAGATCTCCTTCAGCAAGTTGAGCGCCGCTGGGAATTCTTCCGCGTCCTCGATGAGTGAGTAGATTTCGGGACTCACCCTGGAATGCAGGACCTGCATCTTCTGGTCTTCTGTTGGTCTGCCGGGGGCCGTTCGGAGGTATCCCTCAAAGCACGCCAGCCAGTGTTTAAACGCCGACGTTGCGTTAGCTGCGTGGGGGCCGATTCGCAGGCACTCCGGGGTGATCCGGAGCTCCATATTCCTTTTTAAGTCTGCTCAATAAATTGTAACACCATCGATCACACACGAGGCGAGACGTAGAGAACTTCAATCGAGGCTTTATTGAGCAGACTTGTTCAGACTCGTTCCCCAGCAGCTCAGTCACAGAATGCAGCTGCGGGGATTAAACCCAGGTTCTTATACCCCGCCTATCTGGGTGGAGCCCAGTAGGCGGCGGATCCAATCGGGATCCAGCATCTGTCCTCCCATGGCTCCTCGGCATTCATGGTGTCCCGTATTACCCTTAATACATACCACCACAGACAGTTTATTAAAACAAGGTGTAATTCAACCCATAGCGTCCACCAACAACTCTCCAATTTGGCCAGTTAAGAAACCAGATGGCTCATGGCACCTCACAATTGATTACCGTGAATTGAATAAAATCACCCCTTTAACAGCCCCTACCGTTGCCACGAGTCCCGCAACCATGCTTAAACAGGGAGTGCAAGTGAATTATTTCACCATGCTAGATATTAGCAGTGGTTTCTGGTTCATTCCTTTAGACCGAGCTTGCCAATATAAATTTGCCTTTACGTTCCAAGGTCGGCATTACACGTGGACGTGTCTCCCACAAGGTTTCCACAACTCCCCGTCCATTTTCCAATGACAGTTAGATGTTGGTCTCTCCAAATTCTCCCACCCTGAATGCCTAGTACAATATGTAGATGACCTGCTCTTGCAAACCGACACCAAGGAAGAGCATGTCGCTCTGCTAGCTGAACTGCTAGCCCTGCTCCATTCCATCGGATATAAGGTAAACCCCAAGAAAGCTCAAGTAATGAGAGATAAAGTACTCTATTTAGGGACAATTATCACCCACGGCAAAAGGGACATTGAGCAGAAGCTCTTGGACACCATTGTAAAATTGCCCCTGCCCCGTAATGTAAGTGCACTCCGTTCATTCCTAGGTTTGGTAGGATACTGCAGGAATCATATTGATTTTTTTGCCACTAAAGCCGCCCCACTCTCAGAACTTCTAAAAAAGAACACCCCCTGGAATTGGCTTTCACAGCACACAGACGATTTAAAGCGCACTTTAGCAACAGCCCCTGCTTAACATGTTCCTGACCCTGACTTGCCATATGCCATAGAGCAACCCTTTCAGCAGTACTCCTACAAGAATGACATAACAGATTAGGACCAGTAGCATATGCGTCCAGAGTTTTAGACCCTGTAGAACAAGGATTTTCTGCCTGTGAACGGCACCTGCTTGCAGTATTTTGGGCAGTTCAATACTTTGCATACATTACGGGCCCCAACCCAGTCACAATCCTCACTGAGCACACCCCGATGCAACTCCTGTTAGATGGCAGACTTAAGGATGGTTCAGTTAGCCAGGTTAGAGCAGCGTGCTGGACACTACTGCTGCGAGGCAGGGACATCTCTGTAAAGCACACCAAGGTCCCCACATTTTTAGCAGACAATTTACAATACACAGGTACCCCACACGAATGCCAGATCATTACAGCCAAACACCACACAGGACCCTTTATTCCCAAGTCACTACAGCCACGAGCAGGCAGCAAGAAACATGGGGCAGGATTCTCCCCTACCCGGCGGGGCTGGCCGTACCGGTGCCGAGGAGTGGCGTAAACCACTCCGGCATCGGGCCGCCCGGAAAGTGCGGAGGCTAGGCCGGTGGGGTTTGCGTGCGCAAACCGGCGAGGAAGGGCCTCCGCCGGCCGGCGTGAGTTGGCGCATGCGCAGGAGTGCCAGCGTGTGCTGGCGTCATCCCAGCGCATGCGCAGGGGGGTTCTTCTCCGCGCCGGCGATGGCGGAGGTTGACAGCAACTGGTGCAGAGGGAAAGTGTGCCTCCATGGCACAAGCCCGCCTGCGGATCGGTGGGTCACGATCGCCGGCCAGGCCACCGTGGGGGCACCCCCCGGGGCCAGATCTCCTCGTGCCCCCCCCACCCGCGAAGACTCTGCAGGCTGCCCGTAGTGCCAAGTCCCACCGGTACGGACCTGGTTTGATTTATGCCGGCGGGACCGGCCGAAAACGGGCGGCCGCTCGGCCCATCGCAGGCCGGAGAATCGCCGGGTGGGCCACTACCAGCGGTCGCCAACCGGCGCTGCACGATTCCCGCCCCCGCCAAAACCTCGGTGCCGGAGAATTCGGCAGCCGGCTTCGGGGCGGCCGGGCGGGATTCACGCCACACCTCCCGGCGATTCTCCGACCCGAGCGGGGGGGCGGAGAATTCCCCCCCCCAGATTCCCAACACTCAGGGGACACATTTAAAATCTCTGTAAATGGCTCCTCCACTTTTGAAGATGGTGTTAGGATAACTGGATGTGGTATATAAATGGAGAATTTACAGGGATGTTCACTGGACGAAGTAGCTTTAAAATTACCAGGACATCTAGGAGCCCAAGCAGCAGAACTAGCAGCCATAGCATATGTAAACACCCACCAATGCCTGCGGACATACACTCAGACAGTTTGTATGTTTGCAATAGTTTGACCGAATTCCTCCCCCTATGGGAAGCTCGTGGTTTTGTACCCGCCGACAGAAACCCCCTACCCTCAGCCCCTTTATTGAAACACATCCTTAAGGAAGCCACTGGCCGCACATACGCAGGTATCATTAAAGTTAAAAGTCACCATCGCACCTCCCCACCCGGTAACTGCAAGGAGCCCACAATGGTCCCTTCTGGCAGCCACCCGAAGGTGAGCAAATGCATGCAATCCAGGTACCCCAAGCAAACATCGCAGATCTGTCCCAAGCCCAGAATGCAGATGAGTTCCTCAAACAAGTTTTAAACGGCACCTACCCAGCCCCTTATTATAAATGGAAGGACACCCTCACTATACATGGACTGGGGATGGTATGCTATGTGGAAATTCTGTTTTATCCCAAAGATAGCCATTACATTTTGCATTATCCTGCCGGTGAAGTGTGTGCCTTGGTCGAGCGAATGAACCGCACTTTAAAATCGATTATCAGAAAAACGGTGCAGCAAAACAACACCACTTGGGACACTGTACTTCCCTTCGCCCTCATGTTCATCAGGAACACGATTTCCAGCTCAACAGGCTTCATCCCTCACACACTTATGACTGGCAGGCCCATGAAAGGAATTGAGTATTTGTTAGGGCTTGATTTGGATAACCTCGCATAAACCACCCTCACCCACGAAAAAGCAGTGCAACAGATTACAGCGAACATTAAAGTGGCACAACTGGCTGCTGCTGTCTGACTAGGTGCCAGGAAAAGGCAGAGTAAAGCCTACTTTGACAAAAAGATCCATCCCATAGAATAGACAGTCGGCCCGCAAGTTATGATTTCGCTGTACAACCCAAGCTCCTTCCTATCCCCTAAATTCGCCGGCCCCTACGTCATTTCAGACAACGTAAGCCCCTCCATTTACAAGATAGCGTACCCTAACGGCAAGACTGGTTGGTTCCACATCAATCAACTCAAAACGTATGGCGCCCAATGTACTCACGCCCACCACGTCACCTTGGCAATGGGAGAGGATGATGCCCCGCCTATTGACCAGCCACTCCCCCTTCATGATGACATCCTTCCCTTAGCCCCGCCCACACAGGGTGCCCACTCAGACGATGACCTCCTTGATCTTCACAGTAACCCTAGCGACTTGCTCGATCTCTCTGAGGACAGCGACCCTCGCAACGTACTTGACCCTCTACAGGACACGGACCCACCCGACCCACTTGAGACAAATGGTTGGCTTGACCCTCCCCAGAGCAACGACTTGGTTCATTTAGGCCCCATGACTGCCTGACGCCATCACCAATTTATCCACACTCCCCTAGCAGCATCGCTTCCACCTCCATGACCCCAGACCAGGACTACCCTCCGCTACCCAAAACCCAAACCCCCCACTCTGGTACCGTGACCCTGCTCACAGATTGGTATGAACTGACGGATCAGACAACTTACAGGCTCACAAGGCACACAGTTAGAGTAACGTTATGAACCTGCAGACGCGAGTCTGGCGGCTAGGAGAGGGAGATGATTCAGGGAATGATCCTCTTCTGGGGAATTTAACAGAACAGCTGAGGCATGCACTGTTCTAAGCAGATATCTGAGGTGTCCAGATGATGATAAGCGGACACCTACTAAGAATTAAGGTGTCCAATTTCTGATGGAACCTGCCCTCCTACTTCTTCTTCCTCAACTTTTCTTTTTCAACCGATGGTTTTAACTCAAGTCGGCATGAGACAATGTATCAAACTTTTACAATTTTACAGCCTCTTCATTCTGCGAGCAGAGCAGATGGTTCAGTAGGCCACAAACACTTTGCCCGCTTTCCGCATTGTAGAAATACACTGCGTAATTGCCTCCCGCACTCAGTACACCGCCGAATTAACATTCTGCATGGAATTTCACCCACATGAATACACACTCTTCCAGTTCTTCACGGTCTCTCAGGTTGGGAGACACGGCACTGATCCCCACCCTGCCTGAGGACTCCAAAATGGTCAGGTAACGCTCAGGTAGTGGAGAAACGGCATTTCCCCCACCCTACTTGTGGGACGAGGAATGTATTTCCACAACGCTTAACACTCTGAACCCTTATCTCTTCACCTCTTTCTTTCTAGACCCCTTTGGGTCGTTCCCATGTGCTATTTACACTTGATATCGCTGCTGCTATGGCAACACGGGCTGTCCTGAACTCAGCCGTTACAAGGTTGGAACTTCCGTGCCACACTAAACTCCTCTGTGCTCCTGGGACAAAACTTTATAAAACTGGCCGCCCTGAAATTTGTCTGGTTAATCTAAGCCTCAACCACCCATGGTACTGAGTAAGATGGAGACTTGTCCAAGAAAGTGTCCGACCACTCCACGCCTCGGCCAGGCAGGCTGTGAGAAACATGCATACTTGATTTCCAGCACTTTACTTTGCATCTCTTGTCTCTCTCTGATAGAAATCAGCTTTTCTGGTTAGCTATAGATGAGATAGATAAAAGGTTTAATTGAGAAATCATTAAGAGTAATTGACTAAATCATATTAACCATGAGAGTGAGGAAAGCTGACGAGCTGGGAACTAATCAGATAAGACTCTAAATTTTCACATTTTGCAAGTTGCTCGAGGCTTGCCAGAGACCAAGGCCAGTGTCAAAAGACTTCACTGTACGCAGCTGCCTTCCCAAGCCTGGACTGTTCCGTTTCCATGGTAACGGTCAGTCAGGGTCATAATGACTTTTCGAAAACTGTATTAATCTAATTAATGTGAGAGGCATAATTGGCAAGCCAGGGTATGGAAAATTACACCAAAACATTTATCTCTTGAATTGACAGACAGACAGTTTGGTTGAATTAGTTGAAGCCAATCACAGCTGTAAAGAAGGCGAAACTTCAAGATAATGATCTCCTTAAAAACCAATTGTCGGGATGGAAAAATCCATTCCGGAATCAATCTATCACTTTCTGAAACCTATTTCTTTCCTGCATGCTTTTGCTAAATCGCCATTTTTCTTTTGTTTAAATTAATCAGTAATTTTGTACTGTGTATTTGAAGAATTACCACGATTTGTATTTTAAACTCAACCACTGTATTCGCTAAAGACAATAATCTGACCTAAGTTTGTATTGTAGCCAAAGTTTACAGTAGGCACTAAAGCTGACAAATAAAGTTCAACAAAACTTTGCCAAAAAGCACAGCCTGAATCTCTATCATTTGGGAACTAAGAAGGGATAACGCATATCCAGGGTTCCGAATAGACACAGAGATCCATCACTCTCCTAAACTTATTTAAAACAAAAAATGGGGGAGTCACACATGGTGACAATTATAACGGGTAATTGGAATAAGGGAGAGAGAGAAATAAATACAGATGTTAAACAAAGCTGATAACACGATACTATGCTTGATTCCCTAGGAATACACGGAAGACAGACAAAATTACAGGATGAATCCAGGAACACTTCTCCTCGTCAACATTATGATCGGAGTCACCGGGCTCAACTTACAGGATAAATTAAATGTACAGGATAATGTAAAACCGTTACCTTTACACTCAGGGTACCTATGGTTTGCACCACCTAGTGCAGGGGAATGTGACGACGGCACTTTATGGATAAGCCCTGATATAAGCATCCTATTTGGGTCTAAAAATCAAAGGACAATATACAGAAGGCCCAATGGGACCACATCTGAATGCTACATCAAAACAAGCGGAAAAGGGGATTGGTGGGAACTTACTAATGAAGGGTCTCCCGAAATTGGATGTTTAAGGAAAAGCCCAGGAAAAGGATTGGGAATTGGACAAAATTGCCCCGGGACACTCACTACGGGTAACTTGGCCCTGTACAAAACAAGATGGGACATAAGCCAGACCCAAACACCACCACCCGACGAACTGAGACCACTACCATCCAACAACTGTTGGAAATCGACACCAAAACCCCCACCTGGTAGAAGACATGGCAAATTGGAACCCCCTCTCCGACGTAGTCGAGGCCTTCCTCCTGATTGCAGTAATATATATTGTCATCCTCATATTCCAGCTCCGCAAATGGAAGACAAAAGCCTCGTCCGAGCCCCACTTTTTGGAATTTAATAAGAAGGTACCCTGAGAATGTATACCTCATGAACGAATGTAAACAACCACTGCTGAAATGAGCCATTTATGCCTTTGTATTAATGTTAAGATAAATAGAATGAAATATGATGCTACTGGTTTAAATTTGTGTTGCAAATGAGTTCTTTAATGTATGAGCAAGCAGCATGAGAGTAGGTTAGTTTAGAAGTGAACTGTCTTTAAAATGAATGTTATTTAGATGTGAAACAAATTAATTTATAGACTATGTATGTAATAATGACTTAGGTAAAATTGTGCAAAAACATTTTGGATAGAGTAGAGTAGGACCTGAATTGACCGACAAGTGACTGGGGAAAACAGGGCAGGTATTGGCTCGAGTCTGTGGTCCACCACGCTTCGCATTCAGGATCAAGAGGATGGAGATGTAGCCATCTAAAATGGCCGCCCGCAAAAGATAATGGGAATTGTGGTCAGGTTGGGACACAGATGATACATATCCCCTGTGTATTGTGCAGAAGAAACCAGACCTACACAGAAACCTGCACCTGCTAAAGGTCAATCATCGATTTCCCCAGGACAATGGGACACAGATTGAAACATAGCAGCAGTAACAGACTTGGGGGGGCCTATTTACTTTATTTGGGAGTGCCTATGTGCCTTGGACAAAAACAACTAGGACCCGCCCAGCTATCAAGATACCCACCTCTAAATGGCCAGAATCGATTAGGGTGATCAAAATCCTATTGATCCATTGGATCCCGGGTTGGGACCACCCAAAAGAGAACAAAAGATCAGAGAATAAGAAGAACTGTGCGACCAATATTCTGTCTCTTTTGGGACCAGCCTCTGCCCCACCAACTGCAGCACATCGACCGGCCAAGTTCAAGGACCCGCGATCGATCCCTGAAAGACGAGCCGCAGCCTAGACGTACCTGACGACTTCCAGCCGCCACACGTGGGGATTCAGACAAAGGTCTTGTCTAACCTGCACAGGGCCGGTCACTTGAAAGTTAAGTAAAGGTCATTTAAGCTGTTAGGTAGAGTTTAATGTATAGCCGCGTGTAGGCTATTACTAATAATAAACAATAATTGAACTAATATATTGGTTGTGTGGTCATTTGTCCAATACACAGAATGTACTCGTGTCTTGTGGTTATTATTAATAAAGATAAAAGAGCAACAATTTGTATCTAAAGTCTTTAGAAACTCTGGCTGTATTTCTTCAGGCTGCTTCTCAGTTTGTTTCAGATCACCTTCCAGTGCCAGGCAATGACCATCTCCTACAAGAGAGTATCTAACCATCATCCCTTCATATTCAATGATATTATCATCATTGAATCCCCCACAATAAACATTCTGGGGGTTACCATTGATCAGAAACTGAACTGGACATTCCATATTAGGGCTGGTTTAGCACAGTGGGCTATGGGAGCTGGCTTGTAATGCAGAACAAGACCAGCAGCGCGGGTTCAATTTCCGTTCCAGCCTCCTCGAACAGGCGGAATGTGGCGACTAGGGGCTTTTCACAGTAACTACATTGAAGTCTACTTGTGACAATAAATGATGATGATGATATTAATACTGTGGCTTCTAGGGCAGGTCAAAGGCAAGGAATCCTATAATGAGTAACTTACCTCCTGACCCCTCAAAGCCTGTCCACCGTCTACAAGGCACAAGTCAGGAGCATAATGGAATATTTTCCACTTTCCTGGATGAATGCAGCTCAGCAACACTCAAGACACTCAAAACCACGTCAAAGCAGCCCAATTGATTGCTACCCCTTCCACAAACATTCAATCCCTTCACCATTGATGCACAGTGGCAGTCGTTTATACCATCTACAAGATGCACTTTAAGAACTCTCCATGGTTCCTCAGGCAGCACCTTCCAAACCCACGACTACTACCATCGGGAACGTGACCACCTGGAGGTTCCCCTTCAAGTCACTCACCATCCTGATTTGGAAATATATTGCCGTTCCGTCACTGTTGCTAGGTCCAAATCCTCAAACCCCCTCCCTAACAGCACAGTGAGCGTACCTAGACCTTAGGGAATGCAGTGGTTCAAGAAGACAACTAACCACCACCTTCTGAAGGGCAATTAGGGATGGGTAATAAATGCTGGTCTAACCAGTGAAGCCCACATCCCTTAAATTAATTTTTTTTTTAAATCTCCTTACCGAGCTGAATGTACCTAATTAATTCCACAGGGAACCCCCTTAATCTAAACAAAACTTTATTAGCCCAAGCTTTTATGGTCCCTTAATTTCACCTCTGGCCCCCAAACCTTTCAAACCAGGATTCTTTAAAACTACTACTGCATCAGTCACACACACATTAACGTGACAGTAAGGCTTTTAATCCTTACTGCACTAAAAACAATAACACAGTATATCTGAAATATCTTAATTTATCACAGAATGTGTATGGTCACTCTTTCCCTCATTCTATACCTGTTGCCTCTATTCCAATTCCGCTGTCCCAGTTCCACAGCCCTTGCCCCCTCAAACCCAATATAGATATGTCCCAACATTTGCTATAAATTATTAATCAAACCTGGGACCAGTCTGACCAGCATAGAGTTCATTGATACACTATGCAGTACTCTTATGCAGCGTGCAATGTTCCCAAACTAGTCTAGAATTTGAAAAGGACCGCTTACCGAAATATACCTTTGTGGTCATGAAACATCCATTTACAAATGTTCCTTCAGGCTTTTGTTTGATCTCTTGCAGACTGAGGACTGGCACCTTTTTTATTGCGTTGATCACTTTGTTTTTCGGCTTGTTGATTTTAGAGTGTTTTTTTACCTCCATCACTCCATTTGAAAATCAAAAATTGGTGATCTGAACATTGGCACCTTTACAAAATTCCTTTGGTTCTCTGTTGTACACTTTCACTTGAACGGTGTCACTTTCATCTGCTATTGTTGCATGGAAGACATTCATTTTCTTTCCATTGTTTATGTAATTGTGTTTCATCTTCTCAATAATCTTCCCACTGACAGTCAGATCCTTCTGATACTCCATTTCATTTAATTCCAGTGTTTTTAGTTCCCTTAAAGTTGTGATGCATGGTCCAAAGGCCTGTGTGAAATATAAGCCAGTGGCTGGTAAATTTGTGCAAAAAGCACCATTAATATTAATTAACACACCTTCCGAAAATTTCTCTCAATCTGTCAATATGATTTAAAACATACCACACACCTTTTATCAATTTCGCTGTTAACTGAGGCAACCATCTCAGATGGCCACCTGCAAAGGACCATGGGAATTATGGCCAACCCAGGACTCAGACAGACTCAGAGCTTGTCTGTGTATTTGCAACTGAGACATCTAGACGCGATCGAAACCCCCGCTTGTTTGCATTCTAATGGCCCATTTCCCCAGAACAATAGGACTGTACTCAGGTAACTGATACAGCCACAGACTGATCGGCGCCACCCCCTTTACTCAGGGAGCCCAAACAGCCAAGGTCAATGACCGCGAAGGACACGTCCAGCCATCAAGGCACCCGTCCCTTTATTGGCCAAAATCGAAGGCAGTGATCGAAGCCTGTTGAATTATTGGGTCCAAGTTAAGGACCGCCCCAAAGAGCGCGGAATCCCAGAGGGATAAGAAGAGACGCAGCCATGTGCTCGCTCTCTCTTGGATCCGGCCTATGCCACCCAAGTGCAGCATAACGACCAGACAGACAAGTTCAAGACTAACAATCACTACCAGACTGATGAGCCCAGCAGCAACAGAGCCACTTCTTCCACCCAGCCACGCAAGATCCGGACAAAGGCCTTGTCCATCTGCATAAAGCCGGTTGCCCTGAAGTTAAGTATAGGTTATTGAAGTTGTTAGGTGTAGTTTAACTTGTAGTGTTTTGTGTTGCATGTTGAAGTAATCCTTGTGTGTAAAGAAACCATCTTTGAACTTGAACTGACTAACTGGTTGTGTGGTCCTTTGATCGATATCCGGTAAAACCTTGTGGTGGTATCATTTGATACCTGGCGACTCTAAAGAGCATCATTATTAATTGGCGACATTACTCCGGTGCCAAAAGAGCAACACTGATAATATAGTTTACAGCAATCGCTTCTCGGCCCTTTGGCTAGGATGAGCATGAGGTCAGGTGTAATGCCTGAACTTGGTGTGTCTTTCTTGTGGGGACTGTGAATTGGATTCAATTTGAATTGGTTTTTGGAGCGGGCGGGGAGCTGGATTAGGGGTTTGCCTCTGTCCAAACTCTTGAGCTCTGGCTAGTTCTGATAAGATAATTTTTTTAAACAAAAAAATAAATATATATATATATATATATATATGTAGTTTACAGCAAATTCTGGTGGCTTAGTGCATCAAATCCCCACTAGCTAAAATGTCAAGCCATAGGGAACACAGAAGGTTTTATTTATTGAGTAAACTGAATTTAGGCAGCAGTGCTGCAATTGGCCATCCATCTTCTGGGATGGGCAAGTAAAAACTCAGATGCTTCAGGGGCAGGTGCAGGTGGGGAGATTCGCCTGGGGCTGTGCACTTGTTGCTCTGTAACACAGGTGTCCGAAACGAGCTCAGGGAGAACTGAAAACTCCCATGGAGCAGAAGGGCACAAGATTGCTTGATCTTGATTTCCAGTACTATGAGGGTCTCCTCATCACATTCACTTTAGACAAGAATGGACTTGGTTGTCAAGCTCTGCGCCGTCTAACAGTCTGGTGACCATGTTTCACTTGATGAAGTATTGATTACTCGGGTGAGAGTTTGGAGAGTTTTTTATCACCAAAGTATTATCCCGGGGGGGGGGGGGGGGGGGGGGGGGCGTGGAAGGTACAGATACAAAAGAACTCAGATTAATGTACGGGTTAATAGGGCCATAACAAAGCACCGGGACTCATTTCTAGTGTCATGGAATTGAAAAGCAAAGCAGTTATGTTAACCTTGTATAGAATTTTGGTACGGCCACACTTGGCCCACTGTACAGATTTCGGGGGCGTCATTCTCCGACCCCCCGCCGGGTCGGAGAATGGCCGTTGGCCGCCATGAATCCCGCCCCCGCCGCCGCCGAAGTCTCCGGTACCGGAGATTGGGCGGGGGCGGGAATCGGGCCGCGCCGGTTGGCGGGACCCCCCGTTCAATTCTCCGGCCCAGATGGGCCGAAGTCCCGCCCAGAAATTGCCTGTCCCGCCGGCGTAAATCAAACCTGGTATTTACCGGCGGGACCAGGCGGCGTGGGCGGGCTCCGGGGTCCTGGGGGGGGGCGCGGGGCGATCTGACCCCGGGGGGGTGCCCCCACGGTGGCCTGGCCCGCGATCGGGACCCACCGATCCGCGGGCGGGCCTGTGCCGTGGGGGCACTCTTTCCCTTCCGCCTCCGCTATGGCCTCCACCATGGCGGAGGCGGAAGGGACTCTCCCCACTGCGCATGCGCGGGAAACTTTCAGCGGCCGCTGACGCTCCCGTGCATGCGCCGGGAAACTGTCAGCGGCCGCTGACGCTCCCGCGCATGCGCCGCATTTCCGCGCCAGCTGGCGGGGAAACAAACGCCATTTCCGCCAGCTGGCGGGGCGGAAATCCCTCCGGCGTCGGCCTAGCCCCTCAATGTTGGGGCTCGGCCCCCAAAGATGCGGAGCGCTCCGCACCTTTGGGCCGGCGCGATGCCCGTCTGATTGGCGCCAGTCGGCGGACATCGCGCCGTTGGGGGAGAATTTCGCCCCAGGTCTCCCTATGACACAAAACTTGGAGTATTGTGAACTGTGAGGAGGATAATAATCGATTTCATGACAACATATACAGGCTGGTGGAAATGGAATTGGACATAGCAAATGAATTTTTAACACATAAAAGTATGAAGAACAAGCTGAGATAATATGACATAAAGGATACAATTATATTTATCATTTCAATATTAAAATTGTAATTAATGGTACCCTTGGTATTGAGTCAATTTTTTGTTTCTTTGCACTTTGCTTCCATTGTAGTTTGGCTGGTTTATTTTGAGATGCTTTGCGTTTTAATGAACCTGTAATGCAAAAGCTGTTACCATACTGGAACACAGGAACAGGAGTAATATATTAGTGTCTATTGTATCAATCCCAATGCCTTTTCCCACACTCCCCTCCCCTAGTCCCATTCATGTGCCATATTAATTTATCTACCAAGACATT